>NC_069505.1:551786822-551929322 GCF_027579735.1 Bombina bombina | reverse complement strand
CCTCTGAGGTTTCGAACAGCAATCATCTCGATTGGATACGATCTGGATGATTGACACCCCTTGCTAGTGGCTGATTAGCCGCGAATATGCAGGGGGCAGCATTGCACAAGCATTTCAGCAGAAATGTATGTGCAGTGTTAAATGCAGACAGTGTATGCTGTCTGCATTTATCGATGTCTGGCGGACATGATTGCTACAGCGGATCACGTCTGCCAGACACTTGATAAATCGGCCCCATGTCTCTTCCTTTCAACAAGAGAATAAAGAAAATTTGATGGTAGAAGTAAATTAGAAAGATGTTTATAAAGCCATGCTCTATCCGAATCATGAAAGCGCTGAGGAATCTGTTGGCGCTCTACAAATAACCAATAATATTAATAATAATGAAAGAAAAAATGGGGGTTTCATGTCCCTTTAAGTGAAAACAACTGTATTCAAACATATATGTTAGGTATTATAGATGTTGAGTTTTATTACTATATTTTGCTAAATTTTAATTTGGGAGCCTATGTTTTGGTTCTAGTATTTTACATTTTTTAAATGTATTTGTTTATTTTTGTTTAGTTAGATTTTACTCATATAGTTTTCTCTTCTTTTTTTTGTAACTCGGTTATGAATAGGAATGGCTACAAGAACAAGGCAAAAAAAAATGATTATACATTACAGTGTTTTACTTTTTTGAAAAATGGATGGTCCTGTGCTGAATAAACCTATTTTTTTTCTGTGGGATATATCCCTATCAGCAAAAAGGCTTCAAAGTCTACATCCTGTTGGTTTCACTTTTTCACTTTACAGATTTTACTTAACTTTTTCTGATGTGAAAATAACACAATTTATGCTTACCTGATAAATTTATTTCTCTTGTGGTGTATCCAGTCCACGGATCATCCATTACTTGTGGGATATTCTCATTCCCAACAGGAAGTTGCAAGAGGACACCCACAGCAGAGCTGTAATATAGCTCCTCCCCTAATTGTCATAGCCAGTCATTCGACCGAAAACAAGCCGAGAAAGGAGGAACCATAGGGTGTAGTGGTTACTGTAGTTTAAATTTATAAATTACCTGCCTTAAAATGACAGGGCGGGCCGTGGACTGGATACACCACAAGAGAAATAAATTTACCAGGTAAGCATAAATTGTGTTTTCTCTTGTAAGGTGTATCCAGTCCACGGATCATCCATTACTTGTGGGATACCAATACCAAAGCTAAAGTACACGGATGAAGGGAGGGACAAGGCAGGAACTTAAATGGAAGGAACCATTGCCTGTAAAACCTTTCTCCCAAATATAGCCTCCGAAGAAGCAAAAGTATCAAATTTGTAAAATTTTGAAAAAGTATGAAGCGAAGACCAAGTCGCCGCCTTGCAAATCTGTTCAACAGAAGCCTCATTTTTAAAGGCCCAAGTGGAAGCCACAGCTCTAGTGGAATGAGCTGTAATCCTTTCAGGAGGCTGCTGTCCAGCAGTCTCATAGGCTACGCGGATTAAGCTTCTTAGCCAAAAAGAAAAAGAGGTTGCCAAAGCCTTTTGACCTCTCCTCTGTCCAGAGTAGACAACAAACAAAGCAGATGTTTGACGAAAATCTTTAGTAGCTTGTAAGTAAAACTTTAAAGCACAGACCACGTCCAGATTGTGTAACATAAGGATGGAACAACAATCTCTTGATTGATATTCTTGTTAGATACCACCTTAGGTAAGAACCCAGGTTTGGTACGCAGGACTACCTTATCCGTATGAAAAATCAGATAAGGAGAATCACATTGTAAGGCAGATAGCTCAGAGACTCTACGAGCTGAGGAAAAAGCTACCAAAAAAAAAAAAAGAACTTTCCAAGATAAAAGTTTGATATCTATGGAATGAAGAGGTTCAAACGGAACTCCTTGAAGAACCTTAAGAACCAAGTTTAAGCTCCATGGTGGAGCAACAGGTTTAAACACAGGCTTGATTCAAACTAAAGCCTGACAAAATGTCTGAACGTCTGGAACATCTGCCAGACGCTAGTGCAAAAGAATAGACAGAGCAAAAATCTGTCCCTTTAAGAAACTAGCTGACAATCCTTTTTCCAAACCTTCTTGGAGAAAAGATAAAATCCTAGGAATCCTGACCTTACTCCATGAGTAACCCTTGGATTCACACCAAAAAAGATATCTACGCCATACCTTATGGTAAATTTTCCTGGTGACAGGCTTTCGTGCCTGTATTAAGGTATCAATAACTGACTCGGAGAAGCCACGCTTTGATAAAATCAAGCATTCAATCTCCAGGCAGTCAGCCTCAGAGAAATTAGATTTGGATGGTTGAAAGGACCCTGAAGTAGAAGGTCCTGTCTCAGAGGCGGAGACCATGGTGGAAAGGATGACATGTCCACTAGATCTGCATACCAGGTCCTGCGTGGCCACGCAGGTGCTATCAGAATCACCGATGCTCTCTCCTGCTTGATCTTGGCAATCAGTCGAGGGAGCAGAGGAAATGGTGGAAACACATAAGCCAGGTTGAAAGACCAGGGCGCTGCTAGAGTATCTATCAGTGTCGCCTTGGGATCCCTGGACCTGGATCCGTAACACGGAAGCTTGGCGTTCTGGCGAGACGCCATGAGATCCAGTTCTGGTTTGCCCCAACGGATAATCAGTTGTGCAAATACCTCCGGATGGAGTTCCCACTCTCCCGGATGAAAAGTCTGACGACTTAGAAAATCCGCCTCCCAGTGCTCTACACCTGGGATATGGATAGCTGATAGGTGGCAAGAGTGAATCTCTGCCCAGTGAATTATTTTTGAAACTTCTAACATCTCTAGGGAACTTCTTGTTCCCCCTCGATGGTTGATGTAAGCTACAGTCGTGATATTGACCGACTGAAATCTGATGTACCTCAGAGTTGCTAACTGAGGCCAAACCTGAAGAGCCTTGAATATCACTCTTAGTTCCAGAATATTTATTGGAAGGAGAGACTCCTCCTGAGTCCACGATCCCTGAGCCTTCAGGGAGTTCCAGACTGCACCCCAACCTAGAAGGCTGGCATTTGTTGTTACAATAGTCCAATCTGGCCTGCGAAGGTCATACCTTTGGACAGATGGACCCGAGATAGCCACCAGGGAAGAGGATCCCTGGTCTCTTGGTCCAGATTCAGTTGAGGGGCCAAATCTGTGTAATCCCCGCTCCACTGACTGAGCCTGCATAGTTGCAGCGGTCTGAGATGTAAGCGTGCAAACGGCACTATGTCCATTGCCGCTACCATTAAGCCAATTACTTCCATACACTGAGCCACCAAAGGGCGCGGAATGGAATGAAGAACCTGACAGGAATTTAGAAGCTTTGATAACCTGGACTCCGTCAAGGTAAATTTTCATTTCTACAGAATCTATCAGAGTCCCTAGAAAGGAAACTCTTGTGAGTGGGGATAGAGAACACTTTTCCTCGTTCACTTTCCACCCATGCGACCTCAGAAATGCCAGTACTATGTCCGTATGAGACTTGGCAATTTGGAAGTTTGACGCCTGTATCAGGATGTCGTCTAAATAAGGGGCTACTGCTATGCCCCGCGGCCTTAGGACCGCCAAAAGCGACCCTAGAACCTTTGTAAAGATTCTTGGGGCTGTAGCTAATCCAAAGGGAAGAGCTACAACTGGTAATGCCTGTCTTGAAAGGCAAACCTGAGAAACCGATGATGATCTTTGTGTATCGGAATGTGAAGATAAGCATCCTTTAGATCCACTGTAGTCATATATTGACCCTCCTGGATCAGTGGTAGGATGGTACGAATAGTTTCCATCTTGAACGACAGAACTTTGAGGAATTTGTTTAAGATCTTTAGATCCAAAATCGGTCTAAAGGTTCCCTCTTTTTTGGGAACCACAAACAGATTTGAGTAAAAACCCTGTTCCTGTTCCTCCTTTGGAACTGGATGGATCACTCCCATAACTAGGAGGTCTCGTACACAGTGTAAGAATGCCTCACTCTTTATCTGGTTTGCAGATAATTGTGAAAGGTGAAATCTCCCTTTTGGGGGTGAAGCTTTGAAGTCCAGAAGATATCCCTGGGATATAATTTCCAACGCCCAGGGATCCTGAACATCTCTTGCCCACGCCTGGGCGAAGAGTGAAAGTCTGCCCCCTACTAGATCCGTTACCGGATAGGGGGTCGTTCCTTCATGCTGTCTTAGAGGCAGCAGCAGGCTTTTTGACCTGCTTACCTTTTTTCCAGGTCTGGTTTGGTCTCCAGACCGTCTTGGATTGAGCAAAAGTTCCCTCTTGTTTATTATTAGAGGAAGATGATGCCGCACCTGCCTTGAACTTTCGAAAGGCACGAAAATTAGACTGTTTGGCCCTAGATTTGGACCTGTCCTGAGGAAGGGCACAACCTTTTCCTCCCGTGATATCAGCAATAATCTCCTTCAAACCAGGCCCGAATAGGGTCTGCCCCTTGAAGGGAATGTTAAGTAGCTTAGATTTTAAAGTCACGTCAGCTGACCATGATTTAAGCCATAGCGCTCTGCGCGCCTGTATAGCAAAACCAGAATTCTTAGCCGTTAGTTTATTCAAATGAACAATGGCATCAGAAATAAAATAATTGGCTAGCTTAAGTGCTCTAAGTTTGCCAAGTATGTCATCCAATGGAGTCTCTACCTGTAAAGCCTCTTCCAGAGACTCAAACCAGTACGCTGCAGCAGCAGTGACAGGGGCAATGCATGCAATGGGCTGTAGGATAAAACCTTGTTGAATAAATATTTTCTTAAGGTAACCTTCTAATTTTTTATCCATTGGCTCTAAAAAAGCACAACTGTCCACGACAGGGATAGTAGTACGCTTTGCTAGAGTAGAAACTGCTCCCTCCACCTTAGGGACTGCCTGCCATAAGTCCTGTGTGGTGGCGTCTATTGGAAAACATTTTTCTAAAAATAGGAGGGGAAAAGAACGGCACACCTGGTCTATCCCATTCCTTATTAATAATTTCTGTAAACCTTTTAGGTATTGGAAAAACATCAGTACACACCGGCACTGCAAAGCATTTATCCAGTCTACAAAATTTCTCTGGCACTGCAATGGTATCACAGTCATTCAGAGCAGCTAAAACCTCCCTAAGTAACACGCGGAGGTGTTCAAGCTTAAATTTAAATGTAGAAATATTAGAATCAGGTATCTTTCCTGAGTCATTAACATCACCCACTGACTGAAGCTCTCCTTCCTCAGCTTCTGCATATTGTGAGGCAGTATCAGACATGGTTCTTAAAGCGTCAGTATGCTCTGCATTTTGTCTCACCCCAGAGCTATCTCGCTTTCCTCTAAATTCAGGTAGTCTGGCTAATACCGCTGACAGTGTATTATCCATGACTGCCGCCATGTCTTGTAAAGTAAACGCTATGGGCGCCCTAGATTTACTTGGCGCCATTTGAGCGTGAGTCCCTTGGGCGGGAGTCAAAGGGTCTGACACGTGGGGAGAGTTAGTCGGCATAACTTTCCCCTCGTCAGATTCCTCTGGTGATAATTTTTTTTAAAAACAGAATATGATCTTTATTGCATAAAATGAAATCAGTACATTTGGTACACATTCTAAGAGGGGGTTCCACCATGGCTTTTAAACATAATGAACAAGGAGTTTCTTCTATGTCAGACATGTTTATACAGACTAGCAATGAGACTAGCAAGCTTGGAAAACACTTTAAATCAAGTTAACAAGCAAATATAAAAAACGGTACTGTGCCTTTAAGAGAAACAAATTTTGTCAGAATTTGAAAAACAGTGAAAAAATGCAGTAAATCAAACGAAATTTTTACAGTGTATGTAATAGGCTAGCAGAGCATTGCATCCACTTGCAAATGGATGATTAACCCCTTAGTTAAAAAAACGGATCAAAAAAACGAAATAGACTTTTTTTTTTTTTTTTTTTTTTTTTTTTTTAACAGTCACAACCAACTGCCACAGCAAGCTGTGGTCCTACCTTCCCCAATAAACGACTTTGGAAAGCCTTTTGAGAATATCCCACAAGTAATGGATGATCCGTGGCCTGGATACACCTTACAAGAGAAATATACAATTATTAGACTTGTGCAGCATTGAATAATTTGTTTCGGACGAATCAATCGGAATGAATATTCTGAGAATTCTTTTTTTCAGAATATTCATTTGCTGCACTATTCGGTACTCAAATATTCGGAATATTCGGTAACATTTACATTTATTTTTGCTAAAACTAATATCAATGTTCTATTCAATAATCCCAGCCAATGAGTCTTAGAAATCTATCAACAAAGAATTTTAATAGTTACACACTGTATAATAATCAATCTGAAATTCCTTAATTAACAACAGGAGAAGACCAGAGATAAGCTCACTCACATCCACACAAACCCCATCCACCAAACACATCCATACCATATAACACTCAATTGTAGAAAAAAACAAAAACAAAAAATACATAGAACAACGTAATCAAAAACACCCCCAGGGCGTCCCCAGGGAGTGAAGGACAACAGCACCTGTCACACAACCTGTCAAAAATCATGTGACAATATGATTTCAAGAAAAAACAGGATAGTTCTCATTATTGAAAGAGAATAGCATAAACTGTATCCAATATATTGCAAGAGTTACTGAAACACAGTCATCACATTTGGATCCGGATACTTTGTAAACTTGTGAACTTTCAATCCGGTTACTTATAGAATGTGGTATCATGTGATAAACCCAGGATACTTATAAATGCTAATAGTATTTGTAATCCATGTTTTATCGTGTCAGGAAAAGAATGCAAGCTGTCGTAGGAATTTCCACAATTGTAAGCTGCAAAACAACTGTTTAGAAACGAGGTATACTCAAGCTGCAGGTCCAACCTCACACCCTTTGTAATTTTCACTCACGGTGAACACGCTAACACAGCATGCAAAGTCCCATTAATATGCTCAGTACACTGCCCAAACATGAAATTAAGTTGCAGATGCAGGTTGCAATTACCTTGTATTCGAATGGCAGACTCTTCAATGCAGATCAGAGCAATAACGATAAACAGTGTTACCTGTAACAGCCAATGCTGGTATATGCGGTACTACCATGAGACTTGTCAGCGTTGTGTTCTTCAGTGTGGAAATGGACCGCAATCACGATACTCCCATCTCGCTTCCTCCATCTCAAAAGCCGTTCGCAGTTAGCATGTAGAGTGGCTCAAACAGCACAGGTAAGACAGGTGTTGGCGTCCTGACTGGTTCCGACGTGTGTTTCGGGGACTCCGCCCCTTTGTCAAGGAAATGTCCAGGTGCTTGTGAGGAGGTGTTATTTAAACCAATACTACAAATTACCTATTGGATAATACATTCACACACCCCTAACGTCACATTCTCTCCATGCAAGTCATTTTCATTCATTTTTATATGGCAAATCAGATGTGTGTAACCCTCACAAATAAAACGCAAACATTAGTATGTTCAAAAAAAATTGGCATTAGTGTTAATCGTTAAGTGTGCTGCTGTACATAATAACTAATAGTCTATGTAAACCAGACTTCATGAACATAGACCTAATGCGTGATTATATTACAAAGTAAAACAATAATATTCAGACTAATCTCATCAATTCAAGAGCCACATAACGTAACGTATGAAGGCACAAACATCCCCACACCAGACAGAAGAACAACTCCAATTGTATCAAGTATATAAAATAGAGGTGATAATCCCTTCTATATAAAATAAACAAAAATTAATAATATATGAAAAAATTGTATATATACAAAGGCTTACTCAGATGCAATTCTGAGATTATATTATAAATGATAAGGTCATATCAAAAATCTGGATGTTTAATTTCATAATTGGTTTACCCAGATATTACCATAAAGATATGTATATTTAATGGGGTTATGTGAGGGCTCTAAGAGGTCTGTCATACAGTTATGAACAAAGTTCATAAATGAATACTTAGTATAAACGTCCCTAAATATATCAAAAAAATAATAATAAACTATAATAAATCCATCCAATATAAAAGTGACATTATAGTATTATATAAGTAACAAACTTATTAAAGAATAATCTCATGGCTACACTATCAGTAAATTTGAAGGCATGCAATAAATTTGAAGGCATCTTAAATAAATGCTCATATGACATTATAATTCTGACAATTGAATATATACAAAAGGAGTTACCCAGAATGCAACAAGAGATTTATAAGGTGGAATTGTCCATTAAGGAGTTAAAGTCAGAGACAGAGTTTTCTAATTTTAAGAACAAATTGGATGGTGATTTGAATAACTTTAAAAAAAGCCTAGAAAGTAAGAAATACAAAAAATTTCAGAGAGACCTCACTGATTATCAAAATAACAAAGTATATAGGTGGTGCAACCCTGATTTTATACCCTTCAGAAGATTTAGAAGGGGTGCACAACCAAGTAACTTTACAGGTGAATCTTCCTCTGATAGTGATTTTAGTGATTCCTCAGTCCCTTTTCCTTTAAGAGGACATGGCACAAGGAACAGAAGAAGAGGCAGAGTAGAGGGGGGAGGAAACACAGGCAACACAAGATACACCACATATCAGATTTCTACCAGACAGAACAGGAGGTAACTACAGATAGTTTAGTAGTTAACATCTCTGATATCAATATTTCGGATGATATTTTGGGAGTTTTACAAAAGGGATTGTCTTTTGTCCCCACTACTTTCCCTGATTTCTTTGCGATTGAATGTGATCTACACAGATTTTTTAGAAACTTGCGATTGAAAAGCTTTTTTGCTAATAAAGAACAATTCACTAAAACCGAGTCTACTGGTCCTTTCCAGTTCCATACACAGAAAATCAAGCCTAAAAGCACTTTTTATCCACCTCATACTAATGCTTCTGTTGAAGCATATATCACTTTGGTTAAAAAGGAATTTGAGAAGATGAGGAGGAGCTTCCATACAAAGGCTAAATTTAATATGACTAAGAAGGAGAAAGAACTCCTGGGGGAAATTCAGAATCATAGTGACCTGATTCTGAAGCCAGCCGACAAGGGTGGAGCCCTTGTAATTATGAGTAAAACTAAATACAAGGAAGAAGTTTTACGACAAATACAGGACCAGGAAAACTATGCTAAAGTGGCAGGTGATCCTACCATGAGAATTAAAAGTAAGGTACTGAAGACAGTTGAGGAAGCATTAGCCTCTGACATAATTACAAACAAACAAGCTAAATTCCTGATTACAGAAAATCCTATCACACTAGTCTTCTATGTATTACCCAAAATACATAAGAGACTGCATGATCCTCCTGGTCGCCCAATTGTGGCAGGTACTGACTCTATTTTCCAACCAATTGCAATAATTTTAGATCAATTGATTAGACCCCTATTGGGTTATTTAGAGTCATACTTACAAGATACAAAAGATTTTCTATGTAAGATTGCACCCAAGGTTGTTCCTCCTAATAGTCAATTGGTAACTATGGATATAGCCAGCCTTTACACCTCTATTCCCCATGATCTAGGTATTGAGAGCATTTTCTATTTTTTAGATAAGGATAACATATTCACCGAGTGAAAGGAGATTCATTAAAGATCTCTTTGAGATTATCCTTTATGAGAACTTTTTTTCTATTCGAAGACACATTTTATGTCCAGAAGAAAGGAACAGCTATGGGCTTGAATGTAGCACCAACCTATGCGAACTTATTTGTCAGCAAATTTGAAGAAGATATAATCTTCAGAGATCAGGGCTATAGAGACTATGTACAAGGCTGGTATCGTTACATAGATGATATCTTTTTCATTTGGACGGGGAGTGATGTGGAATTGACAAATTTTGTATCTAGGTTAAACTCTGAACATGTATCTTTAAAATTTACAATGGAAGCAAGTAAGATACAAGTGAGTTTCCTAGACACTATGATATCTGTTGTAGATCGACAATTGAGAAGTGATTTATTCACCAAAGAAACGGACCGAAATAATACATTATTGTATGATAGTTTCCATCCACCCTCTTTAATTAAAAACCTTCCACTTGGTCAATTGTTGAGAACAAAAAGGATTGTTGATGATCCGGAGGTTTGCCTAAGAAGATTGGATGAGATGTCCAAAATATTCTTGAATAGAGGCTATCCAACTGCTATCCTGACACATAACATGAGGAAAGTTATGGATATTGACAGGATGAGCCTCTTAATTAAAAAGAATCCTAATCTGAAGAAATTTTCGGTACCATTTGTCAGCCATTTTGGATTTCATAGCAGAGACCTTAAGAGGATCATACTAAAACATTGGCATTTGTTGAGAGAGGATGCCCAAGTGGGTAATGTGTTCACTGATACCCCACTATTCTCATTTAGAAGGAATAGAAATTTAAGAGATGCATTAATTCGTGCTGACTGGGGTCCTACAAAGAAACCAATTGAAATGATCAAGAAAGGATCCTTTCCCTGCATGAATTGTGCCTTATGCCATTCAATGCAACAAGGGGATTATATCACTCATCCACTCTCAGGCAAGAGGATACCTATTAAAGGGAGGTTCTCATGCAGCTCTAAGTATGTGATATACGTGATTAAATGCCCTTGTGGCCTGGCCTGCGTGGGCGAGATCACCCAAATGGCGAGAGATAGGATACGCCAATACAAAGCAGCTATAGGCAAAGATGATGAAGATGCTCCGGTAGCACATCATTTCATGAGACTTTCACATAATAAAAGTCAATTGAGGTTCCAAATAGTTGATGGGGTACCCCCTCTACATAGAGGTGGGGATAGACAGAAATTATTATTTAAGAAAGAAGCCCAGTGGATCAGGAAACTCGATACCATGACACCCAAAGGTCTCAATAGAGACATTTCTTGGGGTAATTTTATCTGAATAATGAACATTTCAAGCTTAAATATTTAAGCTTGAATATAATACTAATGGTGGAAATTAGTTTTGTGCATTGGGCTTCCTGAAATACAAATGTCGTCGGTAATACTAGTTAATTTTAATACGACCTTGGACCTCAACAAATGACATTGTGGAATGGTTTCACTGATAGTATATTAGAATCTTGTTTCTGATAATAAGAGCGATATACACCCTTGGATTTCAATCTAGGTAGCATTTGGAATAATGAACACATTAAACTTAAATAATTTGGCGTATATGGTGTCTTAAGAAAAAATGGTAGAATTTATTCTGGTTAACTGAGGCATCTCTAAAATATATGTGCATATAGTGATTTGGACTATTTAATTCTAAACACCATCCAATATAAGTTTCTTCTAATGGGCGTTATTACTTTAGGCAATGACAAATGTAATAGGGCCCCACTGATAGTGTAGCCATGAGATTATTCTTTAATAAGTTTGTTACTTATATAATACTATAATGTCATTTTTATATTGGATGGATTTATTATAGTTTATTATTATTTTTTTTATATATTTAGGGACGTTTATACTAAGGATTCATTTATGAACTTTGTTCATAACTGTATGACAGACCTCTTAGAGCCCTCACATAACCCCATTAAATATACATATCTTTATGGTTATATCTGGGTAAACCAATTATGAAATTAAAAATCCAGATTTTTGATATGACCTTATCATTTATAATATAATCTCAGAATTGCATCTGAGTAAGCCTTTGTATATATACGATTTTTCATATATTTCTTCTAATTATTAATTTTTGTTCATTTTATATAGAAGGGATTATTACCTCTATTTTATATACTTGATAAAATTGGAGTTGTTCTTCTGTTTGGTGTGGGGATGTTTGTGCCTTCATACGTTACGTTATGTGGCTCTTGAATTGATGAGATTAGTCTGAATATTATTGTTTTACTTTGTAATATAATCACGCATTAGGTCTATGTTCCATGAAGTCTGGTTTACATAGACTATTAGTTATTATGTACAGGAGCACACTTAACGATTAAGACTAATGCCAATTTTTTTTGAACATACTAATGTTTGCGTTTTATTTGTGAGTTACACACATCCGATTTGCCATATAAATATGAATGAAAATGACGTGCATGGAGAGAATGTGACGTTAGGGGGGGTGTGAATGTATTATCCAATAGGTAATTTGTAGTATTGGTTTAAATAACACCTCCTCACAAGCACCTGGACATTTCCTTGACAAAGGGGCAGAGTCCCCGAAATGCTCGTCGGAATCAGTCAGGACGCCAACACCTGTTCTTACCTGTGCTGTTTGAGCCACTCTACATGCTAACTGTGAACGGCTTTTGAGACGGAGGAAGCAAGATGGGAGTATCGTGATTGCGGTCCATTTCCACACTGAAGAACACGACGCTGACAAGTCTCATGGTAGTACCGCATATACCAGCATTGGCTGTTACAGGTAACACTGTTTATCGTTATTGCTCTGATCTGCATTGAAGAGTCTGCCACTTGAATACAAGGTAATTGCAACCTGCATCTGCAGCTTAATTTCATGTTTGGGCAGTGTACTGAGCATATTAATGGGACTTTGCATGCTGTGTTAGCGTGTTCACCGTGAGTGAAAATTACAAAGGGTGTGAGGTTGGACCTGCAGCTTGAGTATACCTCGTTTCTAAACAGTTGTTTTGCAGCTTACAATTGTGGAAATTCATACGACAGCTTGCATTCTTTTCGTGACACAATAAAACATGGATTACAAATACTATTAGCATTTATAAGTATCCTGGGTTTATCACATGATACCACATTCTATAAGTAACCGGATTGAAAGTTCACAAGTTTACAAAGTATCTGGATCCAAATGTGATGACTGTGTTTCAGTAACTCTTGCAATATATTGGATACAGTTTATGCTATTCTCTTTCAATAATGAGAACTATCCTGTTTGTTCTTGAAATCATATTTTCACATGATTTTTGACAGGTTGTGTGACAGGTGCTGTTGTCCTTCACTCCCTGGGGACGCCCTGGGGGTGTTTTTGATTACTTTGTTCTATGTATATTTTGTTTTTGTTTTTTTCTACAATTGAGTGTTATATGGTACGGATGTGTTTGGTGGATGTGAGTGAGCTTATCTCTGGTCTTCTCCTGTTGTTAATTAGGGAATTTCAGATTGATTATTATACAGTGTGTAGCTATTAAAATTCTTTGTTGAAAGATTTCTAAGACTCATTGGCTGGGATTATTGAATATTATATTATTATTGAGTCAAGGACCAGACTCTATCCCACTTAATGGGTGGTGCGGTCACTTTTTGATTATTATATAATATCAATGTTCATTTACTGCTGGTGAAAAAGTATCAACTACAGTTTTATACTTACCTATAGCGCACTGGGGAGCCACGCTAATCTCGAACCTAATAGGAGACAGTGCACGCACTAAATCTCTTATTAGGGCGGCCCTGGCTCTGTGACAAAGCTTGGGATTAGCCTGGCTCCCCAGCACACTATAAGTAAGTATTTTAAAGGTAATTTAAAATAAACAAATGTATACTAAAGCATTTAGAAAGCATATATTTGTTTTCTTTAAAATTAGTGCATTCGTTCAGATATTTGTTTCGTAAAAAGAAACGAATATCCATATTTTTGCTACAAATGCACATGTCTAATATAAATCATGTTTAACCGCTACTCTTTAATATACATGATATCATTTATTTTAGTATCATGTTTATTTCATTATTTAACAGTAATACAGTAGATTATTATTATTTTCTGTCCCCGTAAAATATCAGATAGTATTTATAGTATTTAGTCTCTGGCCCCCATTGTTTTCTTAGCAGCATACTCTTACATCTAGACAAACATTCTCAGCTTCTTTACTCAATTCATCTTCTACCCACTCAAGTAGTAGTAGTATTGCAAAACACCACACAAATGGTCAGTATATGCTTTGTGAAACAGAACAAAATATATTTTAGGAGAACAAAGCTGTAAAAAAATAATAAAGTACAAAAATTCACTGAACACTTGTGCCTTCAGATGGTTTGCTATATTGCTGATAAATTCTCTCAATTTTAAGAATTTTTGGGGCATATGTGGTACAAATAAACAGGTGTTAGATAGTGTGAAAAGTTTTGAATTTGAAACCTCTAGAAAACAAAAATAAATACATTTGGAAAATTTGAAAACAAAGTGCATAGGTCTGGTTTGCAATAGACTAATTTCTTGTGAAGTTTGGGGTTTTTCTAACATTCCTAAACATTTTTTTTCTATAGGAACCAAATACATATTTCTTATCCCTTCTCTCCATCTCAGTCATCACCTCTGTCTTTCTATAGCATCTACCTTTTCATATTGTAACATACCTGTAAAATGCCTGGGAATCCAGCCCCTGTTTGGGAAAAATATCAGCTTTTATAAGGTAGAAGAAATGTCTTCTCTATGGATTTTAATTCTAGGGGGTCATCAACAATCCCCTAGATTCTCATTACCCGTTCTTGAAAATACTACATGTCAACACAAACCAGTAATGCTATAAATATGACTCTTTATATTCTATAAAAAATAAAATAGTCATGCTATCAAAAATAAAGTAAATGCAATATTGACCAATGATAGATCACAGATGAGAAGAACAGAGTGTTTTCTGAAATTCTGATGTCTTCATCTTGAATATTTTTCCAAACATAGCGACCTAGATTACAAGTGGAACCCAATTTATAGTGCAGGGAGAATTATCTTGTACTTGGTCCCACGCTAAGACTAATGCACAAACTGATATTAAAGGGACAGTCAACACCAGCATTTTTGTTGTTTTAAAAGATAGATAATCCCTTAATTACCAATTCCCCAGGTTTGCATAACCAATACAGTTATAACCTCTTAAGGACACATGACGGAATTTTTCCGTCATAAAACAATTGAGCAAACAGAAAGCTGTGTCCTTAAAGGGATAATTATACATGCTTTACCTCTGTAATTACCTTGTATCTAAGCCTTAGCAGACTGCCCTCTTATTTCAGTTCTTTTGACAGACTTGCATTTTAGCCAATCAGAGCTGTCTCCATGGTAAATTCACGTGCATGATCTCAATGTTATCGATATGAAACACGTGAACTAATGCCCTCTGGTGGTGAAAAACTATCAAAATGCATTTAGATTAGAGGCGGCCTTTAAGGTCTAAGAAATTAGCATATGAACCTCCTAGGTTTAGCTTTCAACTAAGAATACCAAGAGAACAAAGTAAAATTGGTGATACAAGTAAATTGGAAAGTTGTTTAAAATTGCATGCCCTATTTGAAACATGAAAGTTTTTTTTTTACTTGACTGACTGTCCCTTTAAGAGTGGATGATACAAATTGTTAACCAGAGAATCTTAATTGGGCTTACATTTTTAGCACACCCTATATTTTTAATGGAAAGCACAGGAAACACTAAGGGGTATATTTATTATAGTGCGGATGGACATGATACGATGTAGCGTATCATGTCCACCGCACATCGATAAATGCCGATACAAAATACAGCTGAAAAATAACCACAAAAAAAAAGGTTTAAAGGAATATGGTATATGATAAAGTGCAGGATTGGGAAGGTATCAGTGGTGTAAATGTTTGTGTTTGGTAACTTTTAGTGCAGGTCTTGGAGACACCACACTGAAGCAGGTCTGGGAGCCGCCACCACACTAAAGCAGGTCTGGGAGCCGCCACCACACCGAAGCAGGTCTGGGAGCCGCCACCACACTGAAGTTCCTTTTAGCACGGCTGGGGCTATGTGGAAAAGAGGAGCAGGTTAGAGCGGCTGTCAGCTTGCTAAAGGTAAGTATAAAGCTACAGGTGAAAAAGTTCACTTGCAGCTTTGGAACGTTTACATTTGTTTAACGAAAACTAATGTAAATATTCCAACATTATTCATTATTCGTTTTGTTTAAGACTAGCGGAATACCGAATAGTGCAGCCAACAAATTTTCCCCAAAATATTTGTTCAAAAAAAAGTCTCTATGAAGAAGATGACTGGCATAGCGTGGCTATTAAGTGTGCAAATGGTAAGTATTCTAACCAATTACAGGAAACAAATGAATACTGCTGTATTCATTTATCATAGTATTTATTCATTTTCTTAAAATTTTGGGGTACTTTCGTGATGATACGAATGCACGTCTAGTATATATACTGTGGGGCAAAAAAGTATTTAGTCAGCCACCAATTGTGCAAGTTCTCCCACTTAAGAAGATGAGAAAGGCCTGTAATTTTCATCATAGATATACCTCAACTATGAGAGACAAAATGTGGAAACAAATCCAGACAATCACATTGTCTGATTTGGAAATAATTTATTTGCATATTATGGTGGAAAATAAGTATTTGGTCACCTACAAAAAAGCAAGATTTCTGGCTCTCACAGACCTATATCTTCTTCTTTAAGAGGCTCATCTGTCCTCCACTCATTACCTGTATTAATGGCACCTGTTTGAACTTGTTATCAGTATAAAAGACATCTGTCCACAACCTCCAACAGTCACACTCCAAACTCCACTATGGTGAATACCAAAGAACTGTTGAAGGACACCAGAAACAAAATTGTAGACCTGCACCAGGCTGGGAAGACTGAATCTGCAATAGGCAAGTGTGAAGAAATCAACTGTGGGAGCAATAATTAGAAAATGGAAGACATACAAGACCACTGATAATCTCCCTCGAGCTGGGGCTCCATGCAAGGTCTCACCCCGTGGGGTCAAAATGATCACAAGAACGGTGAGCAAACATCCCAGAACCACATGGGGGACCTAGTGAATGACCTGCAGAGAGCTGGGACCAACGTAACAAAGGCTACCATCAGTAACACACTACGCCACAAGGGACTAAGATCCTGCAGTGTCAGACGTGTCCCCATGCTTAAGCCAGTACATGTCCGGGTCCATCTGAAGTATGCTAGAGAGCATTTGGATGATCCAGAAGCGGATTGGGAGAATGTCATATGGTCAGATGAAACCAAAGTAGAACTGTTTGGTAGAAACACAACTAAGCGCTCAAGCAACAGCCAACATAAATGTTTCAACTCGCCCCGATAGAAGACTCTTATGTGCGGGATTTAGTGCACCTGAGCTATTTGACATCCATATTTTAGTAAGGCCAGATTTTGAATGCATCTTAACTAGAGCAAATGTGAAATAATCAGCTGATGGGTGAGAACAGGTTAGTAATGAAAACCTGGACCGTTGGGAGTATTTGAGGACCACGGTTGAGATTCACTGCTCAAGACTATTGGTCAAGCACTAAAAAAAATTAGACTTAAATTAGTAATATAACTGCAAAAATAGAAACGCTTCTGATTTAACGCAATCGATTTTAACGCACAACATTTGTTACCTAGACTAGTATCACTGTATATTTTATTATAGTCATTGATCTTTGTATGTCCAGTAGTGCAAAAACACACACTGAGATTACGAGTTTTGCGGTAACAAGGGTAACAAGCCTTTTTTCCCACCGCTCCCTTAAGACAACGCTGGTATTACAGGTTTTTTTAAACCTGGTATTAGCCGCAAAAAGGTGAGCGTAGAGCACGATTTCCCCATAGGAAGAAATGGGGCTGAGCTGGCTGAAAAGAAACCTAACACCTGCAAAAAAAGCAGCGTTCAGTTCCTAACACAGCCCCATTGTTTCCTATGGGGAAATACATTTTATGTCTGCACCTAACACCCTAACATGAACCCCGAGTCTAAACACCCCTAATAATACACTTATTAACCCCTAATCTGCCGCCCCGCTATCGCTGACACCTACAATATATTATTAACCCCTAATCTGCCGCTCCGGACACCGCCGCCACCTACATTATACTTATGAACCCCTAATCTACTGCCCCCAACATCGCCGAAACCTACATTATATTTATTAACCCCTAATGTGCCCCCCCAATGTCGCCGCAACTATATTAAATTTATTAACCCCTAATCTGCTGCCGCCAACGTCGCCGCCACTATTATAAATTTATTAACCCCTAAACCTAAGTCTAACCCTAACCCTAACACCCCCCTAACTAAAATATAATTTAAATTAAATGAAATAAATTTACCATAATTAAATAAATTAATCCTATTTAAAACTAAATACTTACCGATAAAATAAACCCTAAGCTAGCTACAATATAACTAATAGTTACATTTTAGCTAGCTTAGGGTTTATATTTATTTTACAGGCAACTTTGTATTTATTTTAACTAGGTACAATAGTTATTAAATAGTTATTAACTATTTAATAACTTCCTAGTTAAAATAAAGACATATATACCTGTAAAATAAATACTAACCTAAGTTACAATTACATCTAACACTATACTATCATTAAATAAATTACCTAAACTACCTACAATTAATTACAATTAAATTCAATAAACTAAAGTACGAAAAAAACAAAAACACTAAATTACAGAAAATAAAAAAAGAATTACAATTTTTTTAAACGAATTACACCTACTCTAATCCCCCTAATAAAACAAAAAAGCCCCCCAAAATGAAAAAAAGACAATACCCCCCAACATTACAACCCACCACCCACACACCCAACCCTACTCTAAAACCCACCCAATCCCCCCTTAAAAAAACTAACACTAACCCCTTGAAGATCACCCTACCTTGAGCCGTCTTCACCCAGCCGGGCACAAGTGGACCTCCAGAGGGGCAGAAGTCTTCATCCGATCCGGGCAGAAGAGGTCCTCCAAGCGGCAGAAGTCTTCATCCAGACGGCATCTTCTATCTTCATCCATCCGGAGCGGTGCGGGTCCATCTTCAATCCAGTCAACACGGAGCCATCCTCTTCAAACGAAGTCCAAGCGAGGAATGAAGGTTCCTTTAAATGACGTCATCCAAGATGGCGTCCCTTGAATTCCGATTGGCTGATAGGATTCTATCAGCCAATCGGAATTAAGGTAGGAAAAATCCTATTGGCTGATCCAATCAGCCAATAGGATTGAAGTTCTATCCTATTGGCTGATCCAATCAGCCAATAGGATTGAGCTCGCATTCTATTGGCTGTTCCAATCAGCCAATAGAATGCAAGCTCAATCCTATTGGCTGATTGCATCAGCCAATAGGATTTTTTCTACCTTAATTCCGATTGGCTGATAGAATTCTATCAGCCAATTGGAATTCAAGGGATGCCATCTTGGATGACATCATTTAAAGGAACCTTCATTCTTCGCTTGGACTTCGTTTGAAGAGGATGGCTCCGCGTTGGCTGGATTGAACCCGCTCTGCTCCGGATGGATGAAGATAGAAGATGCCGTCTGGATGAAGACTTCTGCCGCTTGGAGGACCTCTTCTGCCCGGATCGGATGAAGACTTCTGCCCCTCTGGAGGTCCACTTGTGCCCAGCTGGGTGAAGACGGCTCAAGGTAGGGTGATCTTCAAGGGGCTAGTGTTAGGCTTTTTTAAGGGGGGATTGGGTGGGTTTTATAGTAGGTTTGGGTGTGTGGGTGGTGGGTTGTAATGTTGGGGGGTATTGTCTTTTTTTCAGGTAAAAGAGCTGATTACTTTGGGGCAATGCCCCGCAAATAGCCCTTTTAAAGGCTATTTGTGATTTAGTATAGGGTAGGGAATTTTATTATTTTGGGGGACTTTTTTATTTTATTAGGGGGATTAGAGTAGGTGTAATTCGTTTAAAAAAATTGTAATTCTTTTTTTATTTTCTGTAATTTAGTGGGGGGGGGGTTTCATACTTTAGTTTATTGAATTTATTTGTAATTAATTGTAGGTAGTTTAGGTAATTTATTTAATGATAGTGTAGTGTTAGGTGTAATTGTAACTTAGTTAGGATTTATTTTACAGGTATATTTGTCTTTATTTTAACTAGATAATAACTAGTTAATAACTATTTAATAACTATTGTACCTAGTTAAAATAAATATAAAGTTGCCTGTAAAATAAATATAAACCCTAAGATAGCTACAATGTAACTATTAGTTATATTGTAGCTAGCTTAGGGTTTATTTTACAGGTAAGTATTTAGTTTTAAATAGGAATAATTTATTTAATTGTAGTTATTTTATTTAGATTATTTTAAATTATATTTAAGTTAGGGGGGTTAGACTTAGGTTTAGACTTAGGTTTAGGGGTTAATACCTTTAATATAGTAGTGGCGACGTTGGGGGTGGCAGATTAGGGGTTAATAAATGTAGGTAGGTGTCGGCGATGTTAGGGACGACAGATTAGGGGTTAATAAAATGTAACTAGTGTTTGCGAGGCGGGAGTGCGGCGGTTTAGGGGTTAATATATTTATTAAAGTGGCGGCGATGTCCGATCGGCAGATTAGGGGTTAATATATTTATTAAAGTGTTTCCGATGTGGGGGGGCCCTCGGTTTAGGGGTTAATAGGTAGTTTATGGGTGTTAGTGTACTTTGTAGCACTTTAGTTAACAGTTTTATGTTCCGGCGTTAGCCCATAAAACTCTTAACTACTGACTTTTAAATGCGGTAGAAGTCTTGACAGGAGAGGGTCTACCGCTCACTTCTTCCAAGACTCGTAATACCAGCGTTAGGCAAATCCCATTAAAAAGATAGGATACGCAATTGAAGTAAGGGGATTTGCGGTATGCTTGAGTCGCGGAAGAAAAGTGAGCGGTACACCTGTACCTGCCTGACTCGTAATACCAGCGGGCGTTGAAAAGCAGAATTGGGACCCCTCAACGCTGCTTTTTAAGGCTAACGCAAGACTTGTAATCTATGTGACAGTTTGTAAAATTAGATAGATAATAGATGATTACTTCAGTTTTCTTTCAGTCAACACATTTATTGCATTGCCAGTGCCCTTATACACACACACACACAAAAGAGAAAAATGGGAAGAATATATTTTTTTGCTGCTGCTGGCTTGTAGCAGTAACACTAAATAGTGCTTTAACTTTATTTAAGTTCAAACTGATGTCCAGCTACTCTTCTGCTGCCCTGAAGATGTTCTTCATAGAAAAATGCAGGTGAAAATAACTACCCCCATGAACCAATATCAGACAAAATTAAAGAATTGTTTTCTTTGTGACAGTTTCAACTTGTTTAAACTTAGCTCTGTTCCATGACAGGATATTAGGGCTGACTCAGGAGACTGCACGTGTATTGTGCACTATATGGCAGAAGTGTTTGCAACAATTTTGTAAGAACTTTATACATTATACATCTAAGCACATCCTAGCGTAATTTTCTTATCTAAACCTATATACGTTTCTGTATATTGGTTAACCTGTGACTGACATTAAACCAAACAAAAGATTCCCCCCTTGATGTTACACTGTGATAATATGAGAGATAGTAAATGTTTTTCCGAGTTGGTACCCAGGGGCAGAGTAGTGAAAATATGCCACACTGACCCAACACTCAAGATAGGGCCCAGTACTTGATATTTTGATGAAACTGTACATTGTACCTGCATATGGTCTCCTTGTTCCTGAAAGCAAAGCATACTAACCTGATACCTGTGTATGCTCACCTTGTTCAAGAGACCAAGTATACTTACCTTGTACCTGCATATGCTCACCTTGTTCCTGAAGCTGTACCTACCTGGTAACCAACAGTACCCGCTGGGTATCCTTTGCCTGCTGACAACCTTGTGTCTGCTATACCAGTGACAGCTTTCCTCAAACCTGCTGTGCCTGTATCTACCTGGTATCCGATGACAGTCTCAACCTTGATACCCTTGAGAGTGTTCAGTAAAGCTTTCAAAAGACTCTCGTTGTTCAGTGTATCTGTTCCTTCATTCTGAGTTCCACACACCCTAACCTCCTCACAGTAAAAACAATTATTTAATTGTCTTGAAAAAACATTAAAATTGTCCATAGTATTGGGAGGCAGCATCAACCCCCATCCAAACATTTGACTGGTTGTGCGCCACTCAGTGCACTTTGTCAAAGATGTTACTGTCTATACAATCACTGTGACAGCCAATAACAGTGATTGTATACTTTAAAGGGACACAACACATTTCATGTACCTCCCTGTAATCCTGAGTGCTGCTATTATAGAACCTAAGTTACACTGCAGGTATATGAAGGATAGTTACTGCACATGTGCAAACATATCAGCACTGGAATTTAGTGAAAGATAGATTTCAACATGGCGGCACCAATGATTAGAGGGGAATAACCTCAATACTGGCCTTATAAAATGTGTTTAGTGTTCCTTTAATACAGCCCAGATAGTGGCATGCTGCAATGCATGCTGGTATGGCTCAGTTGGCTTTCACTGGAGACCTCAGGAGTGAGGCAGTCTAGTGATGTCCAATAAAGTTCCCCTATGGTCATGTGATCACTGTGCATGCTAGTCACAGTGATCATGAAAATCCATTATTCGAAACTATGGGGTCCATTTATTAGGCAGTGGATGCTGCTTCGGAGCCCCATCATTTCGGGTCCACCTGAAACGAAGTTAAGAAGCAGCGGTCATAAGACCGCTGCTCCTTAACTTCTCTGCCACCTTTTAGGTGGCAGACTGAAAATCACCCTGATCCGATACAATTGGGATGATTGACGGCCCCTGCTAGCGGCCGATTGAGCAGGGGGCGGCATTGCACAAGCATTTCACCAGAAATGCTTGTGCAATGTTAAATGCCGACAGCGTATGCTGTTGGCATTTAGCGAGGTCTAGGGGACAGGATTAGCTACAGTGAATCATGTCCGCTCGCCCTTTTAATAACTCTAACCTCAATGTCTTGTCCTGGCCCCTCCTCTTCTCTCCCTGTGAGCAATCTGATCTGCTGACACAGAGAGTGTACCTATAAAAACCAGTAGTATAAATATGTGATAGTAAAAATGTATTTTGTAAAGTGTATTTTTTTTCTTTTTTCTCCCTGCATCTTATTTTCTGTCCTTGGCAATACAATGTTTAAAGTGTTTTGGTGAAATACCCTTGGGTGTCTAGTTTCTATAAATATTTACTTTTATGTAGGCATGTGCATCCAGCTGTTCCATTACCTGCCGAATGCAGAAGAACGTGGCTTCTCGTGGCATTCGGCTCTTCTTGGAGCCAAATGTATTCTTGTAAAAGTGAAACACACTATCTGTGCAAATTCAGATCTTAGTGTGTTTCCCTTTCATAAGAAGAAGCCGAATTGCGTGATCTGCCGCTTTCTTCTGCATTCAGCAGGTAATGGAACTGGAGAGTGCAGATGCCTACTTTTGTGTACCGGTTTTTGATTTGGTGATAGCTATTAAACATACAGTTTATTTAAGCATAGAAAACTTTCACATAGATTTAGAGTTTTGTCGGTAACGACCCGGGTAGCTAACGCTGGCTTTTTTTTCCCCGCACCTTTTAAATATCGCTGGTATTTAGAGTTCACAGAAGGGCTGCGTTAGGCTCCAAAAAGGGAGCGTAAGGCATAATTTACCGCCACTGCAAATCTCAATACCAGCGGTGCTTACGGACGTGGCCAGCTTTAAAAACGTGCTCGTGCACGATTCTCCCATAGAAAACAATGGCGCATTTTGAGCTGAAAAAAAACCTAACACCTGCAAAAAAGCAGAGTTCAGCTCCTAATGCAGCCCCATTGTTTCCTATGGGGAAACACTTCCTAAGTCTGCACCTAACACCCTAACATGTACCCCGAGTCTAAACACCCCTAACCTTACACTTATTAACCCCTAATCTGCCGCCCCCGCTATCGCTGACCAATGCATATTATTATTAACCCCTAATCTGCCGCTCCGTACACCGCCGCAACCTACATTATACCTATGTACCCCTAATCTGCTGCCCATAACACCGCCGACCCCTATATTATATTTATTAACGCCTAATCTGCCCCCCACAACGTCGCCTCCACCTACCTACAATTATTAACCCCTAATCTGCTGACCGGACCTCACCGCTACTATAATAAATGTATTAACCCCTAATCCGCCTCACTCCCGCCTCAATAACCCTATAATAAATAGTATTAACCCCTAATCTGCCCTCCCTAACATCGCCGACACCTAACTTCAAGTATTAACCCCTAATCTGCCGACCAGACCTCACCGCTACTCTAATAAATTTTTTAACCCCTAAAGCTAAGTCTAACCCTAACACTCCCCTAAGTTAAATATAATTTAAATCTAACAAAATAAATTAACTCTTATTAAATAAATTATTCCTATTTAAAGCTAAATACTTACCTGTAAAATAAACCCTAATATATCTACAATATAAATTATAATTATATTGTAGCTATTTTAGGATTAATATTTATTTTACAGGCAACTTTGTAATTATTTTAACCAGGTACAATAGCTATTAAATAGTTAATAACTATTTAATGGCTACCTAGTTAAAATAATTACAAAATTACCTGTAAAATAAATCCTAACCTAAGTTACAATTAAACCTAACACTACACTATCAATAAATTAATTAAATAAAATACCTACAATTATCTACAATTAAACCTAACACTACACTATAAATACATTAATTAAATACAATACCTACAAATAAATACAATTAAATAAACTAACTAAAGTACAAAAAATAAAAAAGAACTAAGTTACAAAAAATAAAAAAATATTTACAAACATTAGAAAAATATTACAACAATTTTAAACTAATTACACCTACTCTAAGCCCCCTAATAAAATAACAAAGCCCCCCAAAATAAAAAAATGCCCTACCCTATTCTAAAATTAAAATAGAAAAGCTCTTTTACCTTACCAGCCCTTAAAAGGGCCCTTTGCGGGGCATACCCCAAAGTATTCAGCTCTTTTGCCTGTAAAAAAAAAAAACATACAATACCCCCCCCCAACATTACAACCCACCACCCACATACCTCTAATCTAACCCAAACCCCCCTTAAATAAACCTAACACTAAGCCCCTGAAGATCTCCCTACCTTGTCTTCACCACACCGGGTCCTGATCGGTCCAGAAGAGCCTCTGAAGTCTTCATCCAAGCCCAAGCGGGGGCTGAAGAGTGACGTCCATCCTCCGGCTGAAGTCTTGATCCAAGCGGCGGCTAAAGAATTCCATCTTCGGGCAGAAGTCTTCATCCTATCCGGGCAGAAGAGTAGATCCGGACCGGCAAACATCTTCATCCAAGCCGCATCTTCTATGTTCTTCCATCCGATGACGAGCGGCTCCATCTTGAAGACCTCCGGCGCGGATCCATCCTCTTCTTCCGACGACTAGACGACGAATGAAGGTTCCTTTAAGGGACGTCATCCAAGATGGCGTCCCTCGAATTCCGATTGGCTGATAGGATTCTATCAGCCAATCGGAATTAAGGTAGGAAAATTCTGATTGGCTGATGGAATCAGCCAATCAGATTCAAGTTCAATCCGATTGGCTGATCCAATCAGCCAATCAGATTGAGCTCGCATTCTATTGGCTGTTCCGATCAGCCAATAGAATGCGAGCTAAATCTGATTGGCTGATCGGATCAGCCAATCGGATTGAACTTGAATCTGATTGGCTGATTCCATCAGCCAATCAGAATTTTCCTACCTTAATCCAATCAGCCAATCAGATTGAGCTCGCATTCTATTGGCTGTTCCGATCAGCCAATAGAATGCAAGCTTAATCTGATTGGCTGATCGGATCAACCAATCGGATTGAACTTGAATCTGATTGGCTGATTCCATCAGCCAATCAGAATTTTCCTACCTTAATTCCGATTGGCTGATAGAATCCTATCAGCGAATTGGAATTTGAGGGACGCCATCTTGGATGACGTCCCTTAAAGGAACCTTGATTCGTCGTCTAGTCGTCGGAAGAAGAGGATGGATCCGCGCCGGAGGTATTCAAGATGGAGCCGCTCGTCATCGGATGGAAGAACATAGAAGATGCGGTTTGGATGAAGATGTTTGCCGGTCCGGATCTACTCTTCTGCCCGGATAGGATGAAGACTTCTGCCCGAAGATGGAATTCTTTAGCCGCCGCTTGGATCAAGACTTCAGCCGGAGGATGGACGTCACTCTTCAGCCCCCGCTTGGGCTTGGATGAAGACTTCGGAGGCTCTTCTGGACCGATCAGGACCCGGTGTGGTGAAGACAAGGTAGGGAGATCTTCAGGGGCTTAGTGTTAGGTTTATTTAAGGGGGGTTTTGGTTAGATTAGGGGTATGTGGGTGGTGGGTTGTAATGTTGGGGGGGTATTGTATGGGTTTTTTTTACAGGCAGAAGAGCTGAATTCTTTGGGGCATGCCCCGCAAAGGGCCCTTTTAAGGGCTGGTAAGGTAAAAGAGCTTTTCTATTTTCATTTTAGAATAGGGTAGGGCATTTTTTTATTTTGGGGGGCTTTGTTATTTTATTAGGGGGCTTAGAGTAGGTGTAATTAGTTTAAAATTGTTGTAATATTTTTCTAATATTTGTAAATATTTTTTTATTTTTTGTAAATTAGTTCTTTTTTATTTTTTGTACTTTAGTTAGTTTATTTAATTGTATTTATTTGTAGGTATTGTATTAAAATTAATTTATTGATAGTGTAGTGTTAGGTTTAATTGTAGATAATTGTAGGTATTTTATTTAATTAATTTATTGATAGTGTAGTGTTAGGTTTAATTGTAACTTAGGTTAGGATTTATTTTACAGGAAATTTTGTAATTATTTTAACTAGGTAGCTATTAAATAGTTATTAACTATTTAATAGCTATTGTACCTGGTTAAAATAATTACAAAGTTGCCTGTAAAATAAATATTAATCCTAAAATAGCTACAATATACAATTTAGATTGTAGCTATATTAGGGTTTATTTTACAGGTAAGTATTTAGCTTTAAATAGGAATAATTTATTTAATAAGAGTTCATTTATTTCGTTAGATTTAAATTATATTTAACTTAGGGGGGTGTTAGGGTTAGGGTTAGACTTAGCTTTAGGGGTTAAAAAATTTATTAGAGTAGCGGTGAGGTCCGGTCGGCAGATTAGGGGTTAATACTTGAAGTTAGGTGTCGGCGATGTTAGGGAGGGCAGATTAGGGGTTAATACTATTTATTATAGGGTTATTGAGGCAGGAGTGAGGCGGATTAGGGGTTAATACATTTATTATAGTGGCGGTGAGGTCCGGTCGGCAGATTAGGGGTTAATAATTGTAGGTAGGTGGAGGCGATGTTGGGGGCGGCAAATTAGGGGTTAATAAATATAATATAGGGGTCGGCGGTGTTAGGGGCAGCAGATTAGGGGTACATAGGGATAACGTAGGTGGCAGCGGTGTGCGGTCGGCAGATTAGGGGTTAAAAAAATTTAATAGAGTAGCGGCGATGTGGGGGGCCTCGGTTTAGGGGTACATAGGTAGTTTATGGGTGTTAGTGTACTTTAGAGCACAGTAGTTAAGAGCTTTATGAACCGGTATTAGCCCAGAAAGCTCTTAACTACTGACTTTTTTCTGCGGCTGGAGTTTTGTCGTTAGATTTCTAACGCTCACTTCAGCCAAGACTCTAAATACCGGCGTTAGAAAGATCCCATTGAAAAGACAGGATACGCAAATGGCGTAGGGGGATCTGCGGTATGGAAAAGTCGCGGCTGCAAAGTGAGCGTTAGACCCTTTCATGACTGACTCTAAATACCAGCGGTAGCCTCTAATGCTGGTTTTGACGGCTAACGCCAAACTCTAAATCTAGCCGTTTTAGCTTTAAACCATGAATTCCATCCTTGGAGTATTTGGTATATTTGCTATCAATTATGTGGAAACCCAACATATGAGGTATGCCTAAAATCAGGACAAAATCCTTTGTTTTTAATGTATGTTTCTTTACCTACACTAGTTGTGCAGATATTATTATACAGAAAAAATGCTTTATCTATTAAAAAGGTATAACAGATGTATGGGAACACATGAGAGCAAATAATTGCCAAAATTGCCTCTGCCATTTAAAGGGACATGAAACCCAAACATTTTCCTTCATGATTTAGGTAGAACGTACCATTTTAAACAACTTTCCAGTAACCTTCTATTATCAAATTTGTTTTATGCTCTTGCTATCATTTGTTTAAGGAGCAGCAATGCACTACTGGGCTCTAACTGATCACATGGGTGAGCCAATGGCAATCAGTATATATATGCAGCTACCAATCAGCAGCTAGAACCTAGGTTCTTTGCTGTTCCTGAGATTACCTAGATAAACCTTTCAGCAAAGGATAACAAGAGAAGCAAATTAAATAATAGAAGTCAATTGGAAAGTTGTTTAAAATTGCATGCTCTTTCTGAATCATGAAAGAAAAATTGTGGGTTTTATGTCCCTTTAAGCACTGGGAAAAGTCTCCATCCTTGATGGGTTAAAAGGTTTTCAACCTGTACTAGCTGCTCCGTTAGTTGATCTGTCTTAATCACTGTCGATTGAAATTGATCTGAATGATTGTAGAATAGCTCATGTATTTCCACTTCATAAAAAGAGTAGTAGGGAAGACACAGATAAAGGGACAGTATACTCAAGAATTTGTATTATTTTTAAAAATAGGTAACTCCTTTATTATCTATTCCCAGTTTTGCATAACCACCACGGTTATTTTTTATTATCAATTATGTATGTAATACCACACAGTCCAGATACATAGTGACATTGTTCATCTGCTTTTATCCCAGTCTATATCCTGAGAAGATGTCTGTGACAGGTGGGCTTATGTGTCCATTGATGATCCCATTTTACTCCTTTTCGGGGGAGGACTTTGTTCCATTGAGGGTGTTGTTTTTTAGGGTGAGCATTAACCAGTTCCACAGGTAGAGGTGATAAGTCAATTATTTTTTCCGGAGGTGGTTCAAATGAGATGTTTAGATTTTTAGCCAAAGAGTCCAGGTCATTAAAGTTCTTGTAAACTATTTGACATCCATTATGGGTGATGATAAGGCTGAAGGGAAAGCCCCAACAAATATTGTTCTCTTGTAGCATTTTGGTGAGGAATCACACTTCTTTTCTTCTTTTGATCATTTGTGGGCTGAGGTCTTGATATATTTGCAGATTATGACTTTGGAATGAAATGGTTTGCCTATTTCTGGTGGCCTGCCAGATTTCTTCTTTTATGGTATATTTCAGTAACTTTAAAATGGCATCTCTAGGTGGAGCCAGGGGTTAAGTAGTGGGTCGTAAGGCTCTGTGAACTCTTTCTATATCTTCATTCTGAAGAGGTGGGGAGCGGGGTGTTTGAAAGGGAAATAGTTCCTTTACATAGGGTTTGAGTTGTTCTTGTGTGATTCCCCTAATCCTGAGATTATTCCTCATTCCTCTGTTGTCAAGAGCTTCAATTTTTTCTTGTAGGTTTTGTTTCATTGAATCCTGAATGGACAGTTGCTGAGAGTTGGAACTAACTAAATTATTTAGGTTGTCTTGGCCATCTTCTAGATAGTCGATTCTAGATCCAAGTTCATTCAAGTCCTTTTTAAGGTCTCTTAACTCTTCCTTTATAAAAGACTTCAATGATTCAAGATCCGTTTTGGAAGGCAATCCTGCTATTTGGGATTGAATAATTATCAATGGATCATGTTGATTTACAGGCATATCTGGGAGGGTGTCTGATGAAAGGGTCTCTTGAGACTGTAACTTGTCTGGTGCAGCCTGCTCAGATGTCTAGAAAAAGGTAGACACAAAGGGTGTCAGAGATGGGGGTTTATGGTGCTTATCCTACTTAGCCCCCTTCTTGGCTGCCATTGCAGCAATGAATCTGGGTGAGGGTGTTATATCTGCAGGGCCAGCAGACCAGTATGTCCAATGCTGGAGCTTGTTAGGCCTTGTCCATGGTGTGACGGTGCTACTTTTGAATTTGTGTTGGATTCCTCATGCTTCCCTTTTTGTTGTAAGAAGTATGCCTACTGGGTATATGTCACTGGCTCCAAATTTAGTTATGGCTAGAATGATGTATTGCTTCAGGTATCTTATATTTATGTAATTTATGTTTAGCTTTGTAGGTATCCTTATGCCCCTGTTCTGGGTTTTGACTAATTTTATGTGCAATCTAACAGCGTGGTTCTTTCCACGTGGGTGGCAGTAGGAAAGCTCTTCTAGCCTTCTTGGGCCATGGTATTTTCTCTTTGGATGTACCTCTAGCTCGCTAATATGAGCGCCCGGTTTGGGTTTTATGTAGGGGAGGCAAAAAATATGCCCCTATGTTTGATGTTATTTACCCAGTTTGTATGTGGATAATGGAATCTGTGTCCCATAATCAGACTTTTGAATGTCACACAGTTGCCACATAGAGAGCGGTCCCATCCGTAGCTAGGCAACTAGCATTTCTTATTTGAGTGCCGTACGGCAAGCGTTTGCATTGGCTATACAATCTAATTGTCAAAGTGATAAAAGGGCAGATGGGGGGGGTAAAGATTGCTTTTTTTTTTTAGTTGCAGCAAAACAAAAAAGTGCTGAGTGAAACTGATATTTAAAAAGTCAGATCAATAAGATGCTTATTTGTAAGTACTCAAAGTTTACCATAAATTTAAAGAGACATGTTTAAAACTTGTAAATGTAAAATACTTACGGCTAATTTACGAGTTTTTGTCGGTAAGGCTGTGCGGTGCTAACGCTCCTTTTTTTCTCACTGGTATTATGAGTTTTCTGCAAGCCGACGTTAGCCTCAGAAAAGTGAGGGTGGAGCAAAATTTAGCTCCACATCTCACCTCAATACCAGCGCTGCTTACGGTAGCGGTAAGCAGGTAAAACGTGCTTGTGCACGATTTCCCCATAGGAAACAATGGGGCTGAACTGGCTGAAAAAAAAACTTACACCTGCAAAAAAGCAGCGTTCAGCTCCTAATGCAGCCCCATTGTTTCCTATGGGGAAAGAAAATTTACGTTTACCCCTAAAACCCTAACATAAACCACGAGTCTAAACACCCCTAATATTACACTTATTAACCCCTAATCTGCCACCCCCGACATCGTCGCCACCTACATTATATTATTAACCCCTAATCTGCGCTCTGGACACCACGCCACCTACATTATACTTATGAACCCCTAATCTGATGCCCCCAACATCGCCGAACCCTCCATTTTATTTATTAACCCCTAATCCCCCCCAACGTCACCTCAACTGTATTAAATTTATTAACCCCTAATCTGCCACCGCCAACGTCGCCGCCACTATAATAAATTTATTAACCCCTAAACATAAGTCTAACCCTAACCCTAACACCCCCCTAACTTAAATATAATTTAAATACATCTAAATAAATTTACTATAATTAACTAAATTATTCCTATTTAAAACTAAATACTTACCTGTAAAATAAACCCTAAGATAGCTACAATATAACTAATAGTTACATTGTAGCCATCTTAGGGTTTATTTTTATTTTACAGGCAACTTTGTATTTATTTTAACTAGGTACAATAGTTATTAAATAGTTATTAACTATTTAATAACTACCTAGTTAAAATAAGTACAAATTTACCTGTAAAATAAACCCTAACCTATGTTACAATTACACCTAACACTACACTATAATTACACTACACTATAATTACATTACCTAAACTAACTACAATTAAATACAATAAAATAAAATAAAGTACAAAAAAAAACCACTAAATTACAGAAAATAAAAAAGAAATTACAATTTTTTTAACTAATTACACCTAATCTAATCCCCCTAATAAAATAAAAAAGCCCCCCTAAATAAAAAAAAATCTTACCCTATACTAAATTACAAATAGCCCTAAAAAATCAGCTCTTTTACCTGTAAAAAAAATACAATACCCGCCCAACATTAAAACCCACCACCCACACACCCAACCCTACTCTAAAACCCACCCAATCCCCCCTTAATAAAACCTAACACTACCCCCTTGAAGATCACCTTACCTTGAGCTGTCTTCACCCAACCGGGCACAAGTGGACCTCCAGAGGGGCAGAAGTCATCCGATCCGGCCAGAAGAGTGCATCCAGACCGGCAGAAGTCTTCATCCATGCGGCATCTTCTATCTTCTTCCATCCGGAGCGGAGCGGGTCCATCTTGAAGACATCCGACGTGGAGCATCCTCTTCCATCCAACAGCGACTGAAGAATGAAGGTTCCTTTAAGTGACATCATCCAAGATGGCTTCCCTTCAATTCCGATTGGCTGATAGAATCCTATCAGCCAATCGGAATTAAGGTAGGAAAAATCCTATTGGCTGATGCAATCAGCCAATAGAATTGAGCTCCCATTCTATTGGCTGATTGGAACAGCCAATAGAATGTGAGCTCAATCCTATTGGTTGATTGGATCAGCCAATCGGATTGAACTTCAATTCTATTGGCTGATTGCATCAGCCAATAGGATTTTTCCTACCTTAATTCCGATTGGCTGATAGGATTCTATCAGCCAATCGGAATTGAAGGGACGCCATCTTGGATGACGTCACTTAAAGGAACCTTCATTCTTCAGTCACCGTCGGATGGAAGAGGATGCTCCGCGTCGGATGTCTTCAAGATGGACCCGCTCCGGATGGAAGAAGATAGAAGATGCCGCCTGGATGAAGACTTCTGCCGGTCTGGATGTCCTCTTCTGGCCGGATCGGATGAAGACTTCTGCCCCTCTGGAGGTCCACTTGTGCCTGGTTGGGTGAAGACGGCTCAAGGTAGGGTGATCTTCAAGGGGCTAGTGTTAGGTTTTATTAAGGGGGGATTAGGTGGGTTTTAGAGTAGGGTTGGGTGTGTGGGTGGTGGGTTTTAATGTTGGGGGGGTATTGTATTTTTTTTTTTACAGGTAAAAGAGCTGATTACTTTGGGGCAATGCCCCGCAAAAAGCCCTTTTAAGGGCTATTTGTAATCTAGTATAGGGTAGGGAATTTTTTATTTTGGGGTGCTTTTTATTTTATTAGGGGGATTAGATTAGGTGTAATTAGTTTAAAAATTTGTAATTTCTTTTTTATTTTCTGTAATTTAGTGGGGGGGTTTCGTAATTTAGTTTATTTAATTTAATTGTAATTAATTGTAGTTAGTTTAGGTAATTAATTTAATTATAGTGTAGTGTTAAGTGTAATTGTAACTTAGGTTAGGGTTTATTTTACTGGTAAATGTGTACTTATTTTAGCTAGGTAGTTATTAAATAGTTAATAACTATTTCATAACTACAGTATTGTACCTAGTTAAATTAAATACAAACTTGCCTGCAAAATAAAAATAAACCCTGAGATAGCTACAATGTAACTATTAGTTATATTGTAGCTATGTTAGGATTTATTTTACAGGTATTTAGTTTTAAATAGGACTAATTTAATTAATTGTAGTAATTTTATTTATATTTTTTAAAATTATATTTAAGTTAGGGTTAGGGTTAGATTTAGATTTAGGGGTTAATACATTTAATATAGTAGTGGCGACGTTGGGGGTGGCAGATTAGGGGTTAATAAATGTTGGTAGGTGTCGGCGATGTTAGGGACGGCAGATTAGGGGTTAATAAAATTTAACTCGTGTTTGCGAGGCGGAAGTGCGGCGGTTTAGGGGTTAATATATTTAGTAAAGTGGCGGCGATGTCCGGTCGGCAGATTAGGGGTTAAACATTTTTGTTAAGTGTTTGCGATGTGGGGGGGGCCTCGGTTTAGGGGTTAATAGGTAGTTTATGGGTGTTAGTGTACTTTTAGCACTTTAGTTAAGAGATTTATGTTACGGCGTTAGCCCATAAAACTCTTAACTACTGACTTTTAAATGCGGTAGGAGTCTTGACAGGAGAGGGTGTACCGCTCACTTTTTCCAGCAATCGTAATACCGGCATTAGGCAAATCCCATTAAAAAAATAGGATACGCAATTGACGTAAGGGGATTTGCGGTATGCTAAAATCGCGGGGAAAAAGTAAACAGTACACCTGTACCTGAAAAATATAAAGATAGAGAAGCGCAGCACGCTCTAAGTGTAATCCGTCTGACTATAACTCCTGGTGTCCCCTTCCCTGAGTATTACTCACAAGATAATTCTGTACAGAGTGCGCATCGGTTGTACACAACCATGTAGCTTGTTTGTTTCCACCGTTCGACAGCTCCACCTCCTTCTATGATGTCTGGATTGACTGTCCAACCAGAGGGCTTACTTCTCTTTCAAACCGGGATCCGCAATCAAACATGAATGAAAGGGATAATACTCCAGTGTTTCAATTGAACACGTTTATTGCAAGTGTAAAATAAAATAAAATAGGATGATTAACAAATTTCGGTCTCTCAGCTCACCATATAGGCCCCACAAATCATGAGCCCCGGTAGCCTCCCTGAGACCTGGTTAAAATATAGAACTTTCTCTACGTACGTTTCGTTTCTGTTCCAGAACTTTTTCAAGAGTGTTTTCTATGACCGGATATGCTCCTTATATACCCCATTATGTTCACAGATGTTCTAATTAGCATGGGTTCAATTAACCCTTTATACATTTAACATGAATATATATATGCAAAAATTCATTATGTCTGTATCCTATAATACATATAATTTTCACTACATGATGCTGATATATCATTGCCATTATAAATACTTTAAAAAACGTATTAAAAACTATAATACATGAAATATAAATACAAAATAATAAAAAATAATAAACAAATTGATAGCTGCAGCCAAATTCGAACTCGCATCCATTAGATTGGGAGGCAATTAACCTCACCATTAGGCTACAGCAACCACACAATAAACATAGTGTTATAAAGTATACATATTATAAAAATATAAATATTTAAAAAGTATTTTAAAAAACTGTACCCTGTACTAAGATTGTATAGTTTCTATACTTTCACAGCCTGATATATCTTAAATATTAGTATATTTAAAAATATATACGTATGTAAACATTAAAATTTATATCAATGTCAAAGTGTATTCCTCACTTCTATATGATTTCAAACTTCTATTATATAAGACATGCTTGTATGTCTAAATCCACGTTTAGTCCTTTTGGTTGGAGACAATCTAGCTTTTTTTATCCAATATGTTTCTCTTTGTCTAAGTTTAAGTAGCCTGTTTGTATCCCAGATATTAGGTGGTATCCATTCTATTATTTTAATTTCTAGGTCACTTATGTCGTTATTGTGGGCCATTCTAAAGTGTAAAGGTACACTATGAGTGTCTAGATTTTTTTCAATACAGGGAGTGCAGAATTATTAGGCAAGTTGTATTTTTGAGGATTAATTTTATTATTGAACAACAACCATGTTCTCAATGAAGCCAAAAAACTCATTAATATCAAAGCTGAATAGTTTTGGAAGTAGTTTTTAGTTTGTTTTTAGTTATAGCTATTTTAGGGGGATATCTGTGTGTGCAGGTGACTATTACTGTGCATAATTATTAGGCAACTTAACAAAAAACAAATATATACCCATTTCAATTATTTATTTTTACCAGTGAAACCAATATAACATCTCAACATTCACAAATATACATTTCTGACATTCAAAAACAAAACAAAAACAAATCAGTGACCAATATAGCCACCTTTCTTTGCAAGGACACTCAAAAGCCTGCCATCCATGGATTCTGTCAGTGTTTTGATCTGTTCACCATCAACATTGCGTGCAGCAGCAACCACAGCCTCCCAGACACTGTTCAGAGAGGTGTACTGTTTTCCCTCCTTGTAAATCTCACATTTGATGATGGACCACAGGTTCTCAATGGGGTTCAGATCAGGTGAACAAGAAGGCCATGTCTGTAGATTTTCTTCTTTTATACCCTTTCTTGCCAGCCACGCTGTGGAGTACTTGGACGCGTGTGATGGAGCATTGTCCTGCATGAAAATCATGTTTTTCTTGAAGGATGCAGACTTCTTCCTGTACCACTGCTTGAAGAAGGTGTCTTCCAGAAACTGGCAGTATGACTGGGAGTTGAGCTTGACTCCATCCTCAACCCGAAAAGGCCCCACAAGCTCATCTTTGATGATACCAGCCCAAACCAGTACTCCACCTCCACCTTGCTGGCGTCTGAGTCGGACTGGAGCTCTCTGCCCTTTACCAATCCAGCCACGGGCCCATCCATCTGGCCCATCAAGACTCACTCTCATTTCATCAGTCCATAAAACCTTAGAAAAATCAGTCTTGAGATATTTCTTGGCCCAGTCTTGACGTTTCAGCTTGTGTGTCTTGTTCAGTGGTGGTCGTCTTTCAGCCTTTCTTACCTTGGCCATGTCTCTGAGTATTGCACACCTTGTGCTTTTGGGCACTCCAGTGATGTTGCAGCTCTGAAATATGGATAAACTGGTGGCAAGTGGCATCTTGGCAGCTGCACGCTTGACTTTTCTCAGTTCATGGGCAGTTATTTTGCGCCTTGGTTTTTCCACACGCTTCTTGCGACCCTGTTGACTATTTTGAATGAAACGCTTGATTGTTCGATGATCACGCTTCAGAAGCTTTGCAATTTTAAGAGTTCTGCATCCCTCTGCAAGATATCTCACTATTTTTTACTTTTCTGAGCCTGTCAAGTCCTTCTTTTGACCCATTTTGCCAAAGGAAAGGAAGTTGCCTAATAATTATGCACACCTGATATAGGGTGTTGATGTCATTAGACCACACCCCTTCTCATTACAGAGATGCACATCACCTAATATGCTTAATTGGTAGTAGGCTTTCGAGCCTATACAGCTTGGAGTAAGACAACATGCATAAAGAGGATGATGTGGTCAAAATACTCATTTGCCTAATAATTCTGCACTCCCTGTATATCCCATACGTCACTAGCTCATGGACTCTTGCTAATATGAAAGAAATGAATTTATCAGGTAAGTTCTTACATAAATTATGTTTTTTACTACATCAGCCTGGTCAAAATACTCATTTGCCTAATAATTCTGCACTCCCTGTATTAGTTAAATGTTCCAAACTTATACTTTATTTTTCTTTTTGTTCTTCCTATATAAAAAAGATTACATTTACACTTTAACATATATACGACATGTGTGGTCATGCATGTACATCTGCTTTTAATCTTAAACTCTTTTAGACCATCAGAACTTGTAAACACATTATTTCCTTTTCTCAGGTGGGGACACATGACATAATCCTTGGTTCTACATTTAAACGTGCCATTGTTTCCCTCCCCCCTTTCACAAGGCGTTCTTCTATTTTCTATATTCCCCCTCAATTTAGATGGTGCCAACATCTTTTTAAGGTCCCTATTTTTCCTAAAAATAATTTCTGGCTTTTCCCTTAAAGGGCCATAATACACAAATGTTTAAACACTTGAAAGTGATGCAGCATAGCTGTAAAAAGCTGACTAGAAAATATCTCCTGAACATCTCTATGTAAAAAAGAAAGATATTTTACCTCAAAAGTTCCTCAGTAGCCACCTCCCATTGTAAAGGATTTCTAAGCAGCATATTAGTATGTCTGTCCTGGGACAGCTGAAAGTATGAGCCTCGTGAACTCTCATATTATTTCACCAATCAGGTAAAGGAAGCTTACTATGAAATCTCATGAGAGTTAAGTCAAATCTCATGAGATCACAGTAAGAGTTCATGACCTCAGCACTGCTGATGCTGATTGGCTGCTGTTCATTTCTTCATTTTTTATTTTTTTTTACCTGCAGCTGGGAGCAGCTGAGTATAACTTTTCACACAGAACTTACTCTGTTGAGCTGAGGAGCTTGTGAGGTAAAATATCTTCCTTTTTTACATAGAGATGCTCAAGTGATATTTTCCTGACAGCTTTTTACAGTTATACTGCATCAGTTTCAAGTGATTTAGCATATGAGTATTATGGCCCTTTAAGCAGTGCTTTAAAATAGGATCTAATCTTAGGACTTGCCAGTGTTTATTCATAATGTTTTTGATTCTAAAGTGCTCACTGTTGTATGTTGTAATAAATTTGGGAATATTAGTTTGATCTTTTCTGTTTATCTCCTTATTTACTGTATTTTTTGGTTGATTAATCATAATTTTTCTATCCATTTGATCTACTCTCGTTTTAGTGGATTGTAATAAGAGTTTGTTATAACCTTTTTCTTCAAATTTAGAAGTTAAGATTTTAGCTTCCTGCCTGACTCGTAATACCAGCAGGCGTTAAAAAGCAGCGTTGGGACCCCTCAACACTGCTTTTTAAGGCAAACGCAAGACTTGTAATCTAGGCGTTAATTATTTACAGTAAAACAACTTTGTATTATACTTATTATTTATTTACCTGTTTTCCTGTAATTTAATTGTAAAAATGGTGGGTTTTTCAGTGAAAAATTGGAAGTGCACACTACAAACTAAACAAGTCTAGCGCTGCTACATATTTGTCCCTATCTGGCCTCAGCAGGGGTGATGAGAGAATACTTAAGAAAATGACAGTGGGAAGCCATATGTACTCAAATAACTAGCCCAGATTGGCTCCTCCAAATCAGGCAACTGGTGAGTGGCATTTGGCTAATAAAAAACAATTTAATATTTTAAGAATATATCCATACCTGATTTGCATATATATTTATTGCAAGACTACAACATGTATTGTAATTACATGGGCCTAGATTTAGAATTTGGCGTTAGCCGTGAAAACCAGCGTTAGAGGCTCCTAACGCTGGTTTTAGGCTACCTCCGGTATTTGGAGTCACTCAAAAAAGGGTCTAACGCTCACTTTTCAGCCGCGACTTTTCCATACCGCAGATCCCCTTACGTAAATTGCGTATCCTATATTTTCAATGGGATTTTTCTAACTCCGGTATTTAGAGTCGTGTCTGAAGTGAGCGTTAGACATCTAACGACAAAACTCCAGCCGCAGGTAAAAAGTCAGTAGTTAAGAGCTTTCTGGGCTAACGCCGGTTTATAAAGCTCTTAACTACTGTGCTCTAAAGTACACTAACACCCATAAACTACCTATGTACCCCTAAACCGAGGTCCCCCCACATCGCCGCCACTCGATTAAATTTTTTTAACCCCTAATCTGCCGACCGCTACCTACGTTATACTTATGTACCCCTAATCTGCTGCCCCTAACACCGCCGACCCCTATATTATATTTATTAACCCCTAACCTGTCCCCCACAACGTCGCAGCCAGCTACCTACAATAATTAACCCCTAATCTGCCGACCGCAAAGCGCCGCCACCTACGTTATACTTATGTACCCCTAATCTGCTGCCCCTAACACCGCCGACCCCTAAATTATATTTATTAACCCCTAATCTGCCCCCCTCAACGTCGCCTCCACCTGCCTATACTTATTAACCCCTAATCTGCCTCACTAACCCTATAATAAATAGTATTAACCCCTAATCTGCCCTCCCTAACATCGCCGACACCTAACTTCAATTATTAACCCCTAATCTGCCGACTGGAGCTCACCGCTATTCTAATAAATGTATTAACCCCTAAAGCTAAGTCTAACCCTAACACCCCCCTAAGTTAAATATCATTTTAATCTAACGAAATTAATTAACTCTTATTAAATAAATTATTCCTATTTAAAGCTAAATACTTACCTGTAAAATAAATCCTAATATAGCTACAATATAAATTATAATTATATTATAGCTATTTTTGGATTAATATTTATTTTAAAGGTAACTTTGTATTTATTTTAACCAGGTACAATAGCTATTAAATAGTTAAGCACTATTTAATAGCTAAAATAGTTAAAATAATTACAAAATGACCTGTAAAATAAATTCTAACCTAAGTTACAATTAAACCTAACACTACACTATCAATAAATTAATTAAATAAAATACCTATAATTATCTACAATTAAACCTAACACTACACTATCAATAAATACATTAAATACAATACCTACAAATAACTACAATGAAATAAACTATCTAAAGTACAAAAAATAAAAAAATATTTACAAACATAAAAATATTACAACAATTTTAAACTAATTACACCTACTCTAAGCCCCCTAATAAAATAACAAAGCCCCCCAAAATAAAAAAATGCCCTACCCTATTCTAAATTACTAAAGTTCAAAGCTCTTTTACCTTACCAGCCCTGAACAGGGCCCTTTGCGGGGCATGCCCCAAGAAGTTCAGCTCTTTTGCCTGTAAAAAAAACATACAATACCCCCCCCCCCCAACATTACAACCCACCACCCACATACCCCTAATCTAACCCAAACCCCCCTTAAATAAACCTAACACTAAGCCCCTGAAGATATTCCTACCTTATCTTCACCATACCAGGTTCACCCATCGATCCAGAAGAGCTCCTCCGATGTCCTGATCCAAGCCCAAGCGGGGGGCTGAAGAGGTCCATGATCCGGCTGAAGTCTTCATCCAAGCGGGGCAGAAGAGGTCTTCCATCCGATTGAAGTCTTCATCCAAGCGGGATCTTCTATGGTCATCCATCCGGAGCGGAGCGGCAGGATCCTGAAGACCTCCGACGCGGAACATCCATCCTGGCCGACGACTGAACGACGAATGACGGTTCCTTTAAATGACGTCATCCAAGATGGCGTCCCTCGAATTCCGATTGGCTGATAGGATTCTATCAGCCAATCGGAATTAAGGTAGGAATATTCTGATTGGCTGATTCCATCAGCCAATCAGAATCAAGTTCAATCCGATTGGCTGATCCAATCAGCCAATCGGATTGAAATTGATTCTGATTGGCTGATTCCATCAGCCAATCAGAATATTCCTACCTTAATTCCGATTGGCTGATAGAATACTATCAGCCAATCGGAATTCGAGGGACGCCATCTTGGATGACGTCATTTAAAGGAACCGTCATTCGTCGTTCAGTCGTCGGCCAGGATGGATGTTCCGCGTCGGAGGTCTTCAGGATCCTGCCGCTCCGCTCCGGATGGATGACCATAGAAGATCCCGCTTGGATGAAGACTTCAATCGGATGGAAGACTTCTTCTGCCCCGCTTGGATGAAGACTTCAGCCGGATCATGGACCTCTTCAGCCCCCTGCTTGGGCTTGGATCAGGACATCGGAGGAGCTCTTCTGGATCGATGGGTGAACCTGGTATGTTGAAGATAAGGTAGGAAGATCTTCAGGGGCTTAGTGTTAGGTTTATTTAAGGGGGGTTTGGGTTAGATTAGGGGTATGTGGGTGGTGGGTTGTAATGTTTGGGGGGGGTATTGTATGTTTTTTTTACAGGCAAAAGAGCTGAACTTCTTGGGGCATGCCCCGCAAAGGGCCCTGTTTAGGGCTGGTAAGGTAAAAGAGCTTTGAACTTTAGTAATTTAGAATAGGGTAGGGCATTTTTTTATTTTGGGGGGCTTTGCTATTTTATTAGGGGGCTTAGAGTAGGTGTAATTAGTTTAAAATTGTTGTAATATTTTTCTTATGTTTGTAAATATTTTTTTATTTTTTGTAACTTAGTTCTTTTTTATTTTTTGTACTTTAGATAGTTTATTTCATTGTAGTTATTTGTAGGTATTGTATTTAATGTATTTATTGATAGTGTAGTGTTAGGTTTAATTGTAGATAATTATAGGTATTTTATTTAATTAATTTATTGATAGTGTAGTGTTAGGTTTAATTGTAACTTAGGTTAGGATTTATTTTACAGGTCATTTTGTAATTATTTTAACTATTTTAGCTATTAAATAGTTCTTAACTATTTAATAGCTATTGTACCTGGTTAAAATAAATACAAAGTTACCTTTAAAATAAATATTAATCCTAAAATAGCTATAATATAATTATAATTTATATTGTAGCTATATTAGGGTTTATTTTACAGGTAAGTATTTAGCTTTAAATAGGAATAATTTATTTAATAAGAGTTAATTAATTTCGTTAGATGTAAATTATATTTAATTTAGGGGGGTGTTAGTGTTAGGATTAGACTTAGCTTTAGGGGTTAATACATTTATTAGAATAGCAGTGAGCTCGTCGGCAGATTAGGGGTTAATAATTGAAGTTAGGTGTCGGCGATGTTAGGGAGGGCAGATTAGGGGTTAATACTATTTATTATAGGGTTAGTGAGGCGGATTAGGGGTTAATAACTTTATTATAGTAGCGCTCAGGTCCGGTCGGCAGATTAGGGGTTAATAAGTGTAGGCAGGTGGAGGCGACGTTGTGGGGGGCAGATTAGGGGTTAATAAATATAATATAGGGGTTGGCGATGTTAGGGCAGCAGATTAGGGGTACATAGGGATAATGTAAGTAGCGGCGGTTTACGGAGCGGCAGATTAGGGGTTAATAATAATATGCAGGGGTCAGCGATAGCGGGGGCGGCAGATTAGGGGTTAATAAGTGTAAGGTTAGGGGTGTTTAGACTCGGGGTACATGTTAGAGTGTTAGGTGCAGACGTAGGAAGTGTTTCCGCATAGCAAACAATGGGGCTGCGTTAGGAGCTGAACGCGGCTTTTTTGCAGGTGTTAGTTTTTTTTTCAGCTCAAACAGCCCCATTGTTTTCTATGGGGGAATCGTGCACGAGCACGTTTTTGAGGCTGGCCGCTTGCGTAAGCAACTCTGGTATCGAGAGTTGAAGCTGCGTTAAATATGCTCTACGCTCCTTTTTTGGAGCCTAACGCAGCCTTTCTGTGGACTCTCAATACCAGAGTTATTTTTATGGTGCGGCCAGAAAAAAGCCGGCGTTAGCTACGCGGGTCGTTACCGACAAAACTCTAAATCTAGCCGATGGTGTTTTATGTCTGTTTAAATAGGTATAGTTTAATAATAAAATGCTCCAATTTGTTGACCATTTAATTTGTAAACAAATTGGTAATTTAATTTTTAATGTGTGTTCAATCGCTGCAAATGGGTCAAATACATAGTTAAATTAATTCTCCTGTGTTACTCTGGATGTGGATATAAGTGATAAGCCAATCAGGGGTAGGCATACATGCATGCACTCTAATTACTGGCCCTCTTCTAATTTAGCACAGAATACGGGTTGCCAGAATAATGACATTTTGAAGCAATTAGAAAAGGCTGGACTGGCTATAATGTTGTTTTGTGCTGGCAGTATGGATAGGAACTTTGACAATATACTGGGTAACTTGACGGTTTGATACGTTGAACTGAATGTTGGGGTTGTACTTGCTGTTATGTGTGTAACAAGAAAGCTGGGCTCACAAAATAAGTAGAGGCATACTTAGAACAATATCTCATTGTTTAAACTGACCTACAGGCCCATTTATCAAGCTCCGTATGGAGCTTGAAGGGCCGTGTTTCTGGCGAGTCTTCAGACTCGCCAGAAACACAACTTATGAAGCAGCGGTCTAAAGACCGCTGCTCCATAACCCTGTCCGCCTGCTCTGAGCAGGCTGACAGGAATCGCCGAAAATCAACCCGATCGGATACGATCGGGTTGATTGACACCTCCCTGCTGGCAGCCAATTAGCCGCGAGTCAGCAGGGGGCGGCGTTGCACCAGCAGCTCTTGTGAGCTGCTGGTGCAATGTTAAATGCGGAGAGCGTATTGCTCTCCGCATTTAGCGAGGTCTTGCAGACCTGATCCGCAGTGTCGGATCAGGTCCGCAACACCTTTGATAAATTGGGGCCCTAGAGTGCAGCGCAAACTGTGGTCTTTCACCCTGAGTATAAAGGCTGTGACACACTGCAAGCGGAGCGGCACGCAGCGTGTAGATGCGGCTGTGCACGCTCAGTGTGTCCTGCCTTTTCATCTCTGAGCACTCTGCTCCGTCAGGTCGCGTAGCTGAGCGCTCAGAGATTAAATATTTGAACTTCAGAAGCGATGCAACACGGTGCGAAGCAGCTGCTTTGCCTCGCGCCGCATCGATTGCAGTGTGTCACAGCCTTAAGAGACAACTTATGATATTTGAAAGGACTGTGTTTAAAAAAATACTGTCTGTTATATATTATTTGTGATTGCACCATCTCTGGGTAAAAGTATTCCGGAATAGCAATGGGCAAGTACTTTACAACATTCAAAAAATGAAACAAATTTTAACACATTCATTTGTTCATTTTGAATTTAGAATGTTTGTACAACATTCTAATATTTGTTTACTTTAATGTGATAGTATTTCTAATCATTTCTATAAATATAATATTCAATTTGAATTTTTCTAATAATTCGTTTCAAATTATGCAATATTTTAATTGAAAAATTCAAATCTTTATCCTGGTAATAGTATTTCTAATACTCTCTTTAAATGTATTATTCGAAATAGAAACATACAAATTTGTATATTTGTACCTATTATATATCAATTTACTAAATTCCCTACCAATTGAACTATTGAACTTCTGAAAAGTACTTGTTAAATCATGTTATATTTGAAAATTCAAATGTATATATTCAATTTAATTATGAACATTCGAAACGAAAAGTTGCATTCGTAACCCGCAAATAACATTCGATTACCGGATTTTAATGGATTTTCATTCTTATCAACATTCAATTGTCCAAAACGAATGTCCTCAGGACTATTCATTCTATCAAACATATTACACTTTCGCCCATCCCTACTCTGGAACAGGCAAGATTAATAGGAGTGATAATTCTCTTGAAAAGGAGGCCGTTAAGAAGTTTTTATTTATATGACTAAGGATACAAATTGACAGTGAAATGTATATGTTGTTGAATTAGAATACGCACATATCCTACATTAGTGGGAGTTAGTTAGTGATTGGTGCCTGCACACATTTGTCTCTTGTAATTGGTTGACTAGATGTGATCAGCTAGCTCCCAGTAGTGCATTATTCAACATAATGAAGCAAATTTTATATTAGAGGTAAATTGCAAAGTTATTTAAAATTGTATTTTCTATCTGGATCCAAAAAGAAAAAAATATGGGTTTTAGGTGCCTTTAATGACTAAACTGCTTTATTTTAATATTATTATGTTTAGATAAAATGTGTGATCAAATTGTTCTGTTTATTTAAATTGATTAATAAAATAAATTATGGAGTGCCAAATTCCCTTATACTTTATTAGGATTATAAAATTACATCCTGATTTCTTTTTTAAATAAATTTTGAACAAGGGTCTGCACCACTTACTTTTTTGGAAGTATTTATACATTTTGATAATTAATTACGTATATGTTAATAGCTCTCTCCCTATTTATGTAGGTGGTTTTTTTTTATTACATAGATTTATTGCATTTATAGATTAATATCAATAGCTTAAAAATAATTTTCCAGAATACTGAGCTTCCAAAAATAGGAGATAAGATAAACTCTCTAGAACCTTTTAAAAGAACTATTCAAAGTTATAAAATTGCTTGTTTATAACCATTACAGTCAACAAAAATATCATATAGCATAAACTATCTATATGCACTACGCTACAACAGTTGAAAATACACAGTAAATATATCTACAAATGGCTTCCACGTGGAAACCGTTCATGCTCCGTTTTTAGCCTCTAGGTAATTAATTAGCACTTTCTATCTCATTTAGAGATACAGTTTCACAGCATTAATCGTTTTCCAATTAATGAACTGTGAGAAGGGATAATTAATGAGTTGTTTACAGCACATACAGACTCCTGGGTTTCATTTTTTTTTTATTATTGTTTCTATTTAGTAAAACGTTACTAATTACCCAACAACGGAATAAAATCTCAGCGGTTCTTAATTCCTAATTATCTTCAAAGAAATGAAACAGTGTTTATCATGTTTTCTTAATTAACTTTTTGCAACAATGGATTCTAAAAAAAATGAAAACGGCATGGCTGTATACATTTCTTTTAAGGTTTGAATATAAATTAAATTTAAAAAATTATAAATATATATCTATCTATCAAATACTGTACTGTTAAATTATTTTTGTGTTCTGAAAAATAGGTACATGCCAAGCAGTTTCAGAGGATTAAAACCCTTTTATTGTTATATACCAGCTATTCCATTATCAAATTGTTTATTTTTATTTGCACAACCTCTGACGCACCAGCTACTACAGAGAATGTGCAAGAGTTTACAGTGTATATGTATGTGAGTCTGTGCATTTCCCCAGAACTATTGATTTGTATTTACTTTTTTTGGTTTAATTCTTAACAATGAGCTGTTTATTTTTAAATGGGCTGCCTGGCGTTGGCATACTTTACAGTTTGGCACTTAACGGTGTTAGTCACTACGGAACTTCTTTATTTTAGGGACACTATACCCAAATTTTTTCTTTAGTTATTCAGATAGAGCATGCAACTTTCTAATTTACTCCTATTATTAAATTTTCTTCATTTTCTTGGTATCTTTATTTGAAAAGCAAGAATGTAAGTTTAGATGCCGGTCCATTTTTGGTGAACAACCTGGTTGCTCTTGCTGACTGGTGGATACATTCACCCACCAATAAACAAGTGCTGTCCAGGGTCTGAACCAAATATTGTCTGGCTCCTTAGCTTAGATGCCTTCTTTTTCAAATAAAGATAGCAAGAGAATGAAGAAAATTTGATAATAGGAGTAAATTAGAAAGTTGCTTAAAATTGCATGCTCTATCTGAATCACAAAAGAAAAAATTTGGGTTCATTGTACCTTTAACTAAGGGCTAGATTGCGAGTACAGCGCAAATTAGTGATTCCGCTTGTGCGTTAACTTTGCTAGACAGAGGCTTTTTGTGCTCGTCGGATTGTATTACAAGTTGAAAGTAAAAAGTCTGCGCACAAGTGCTAACGCAATGCACACAAAAAGTGGAACTTAGAAAATTGCGACCGAGTTAAAGTATTCCCTCATAGACTTCAATAGAGCGCAAAAGGTGGGGAAAAAACTAACACCCATACTCACGCGCAAACCCGATCGCGTTTAACCAAGTGCACTAACCCAACATGAAGTATGAATATTTCACATTCAAATGTTCTTCACATAGCAGAATATGTTCTATTTACTCTTGATTAAAAAGATAAATTATATATATATATATATATATATACAGTGGGGCAAAAAAGTATTTAGTCAGCCACCAATTGTGCAAGTTCTCCCACTTAAGAAGATGAGAGAGGCCTGTAATTTTCATCATAGGTATACCTCAACTATGAGATACAAAATGTGGAAACAAATCCAGACAATCACATTGTAGGTATGGTGTTCTTTGGTTGCAACTCAGCATTCTCTCTCCTCCAAACATGACGAGTTGTGTTTCTACCAAACAGTTCTACTTTGGTTTCATCTGACCATGTGACATTCTCTCAATCCACTTCTGGATCATCCAAATGCTCTCTAGCATACTTCAGATGGGCTCAGACATGTACTGGCTTAAGCAGGGGGACACGTCTAGCACTGCAGGATCTGAGTCCCTGGCAGCGTAGTGTGTTACTGATGGTAGCCTTTGTTACGTTGGTCCCAGCTCTCTGCAGGTCATTCACTAGGTCCCCCCATGTGGTTCTGGGATATTTGCTCACCGTTCTTGTGATCATTTTGACCCCACAGGGTGAGATCTTGCGGGGAGCCCCAGATCGAGGGAGATTATCAATTGTCTTGTATGTCTTCCATTTTCTAATTATTGCTCCCACAGTTGATTTCTTCACACCAAGCTGCTAGCCTATTGCAGATCCAATCTTCCCAGCCTGGTGCAGGTCTACAATTTTGTTTCTGGTGTCCTTCGACAGCTCTTTGGTCTTCACCATAGTGGAGTTTGGAGTGTGACTGTTTGAGGTTGTGGACAGGTGTCTTTTATACTGATAACAAGTTCAAACAGGTGCCATTAATACAGGTAATGAGTGGAGGACAGAGGAGCCTCTTAAAGAAGAAGATACAGGTCTGTGAGAGACAGAAATCTTGCTTGTTTGTAGGTGACCAAATACTTAGTTTCCACCATAATATGCAAATAAATTCTTTCCAAATCAGACAATGTGATTGTCTGGATTTGTTTCCACATTTTGTCTCTCATAGTTGAGGTATACCTATGATGAAAATTACAGGCCTCTCTCATCTTCTTAAGTGGGAGAACTTGCACAATTGGTGGCTGACTAAATACTTTTTTGCCCCACTGTATATATATATATATATATATAGATACAGTATTATTATTATTATTATTATTCTTTATTTATAAAGCGGCAACAGATTCTGCAGCGCTTTCCATGGGTAACAAAAATAAAAGTACAGTACAATATGGGACACCAGACAAAATTTAACAAATAAATACAGGGGGAATTGGGGGCCCTTGACGTATTACCTGCACCTTTACTTTATGTGAGTTTTCCTTCAGTTCACTGTTTTAATGCATATCGAATACATTTTTACTTTTTATAAGGCTTGTGCATAGTGTCTACTACATTGTATGGACTTTGTACTACTACCGTACTGGCTTGGAGAATTCTCTTGTTTGCTACTTATTGAGGACAGTTCACCTGTGGATTTTCTAGAGGTAGCGACGTCATTCACTCAGGTGTTCTCCCCACTGGTCCCGAGGACAACGGCGTTTTCTTCCAAAGCTAAGGTATTGGTTTTCCTACGATTGTACCAGTGACACTCCTTACCTACTTTATGTCATGCCGCACCGCTCTAGCCGTTGCTAGGGGTGCGGCGTCTCCTTCTCTGCTCGTTGTCAGGGGCAGTGTCGGCTCTGGATGCATGCGGCACTGATGTCATTGCTGCACGCTCTGGATGCCGGGCGGACTTCAGAGGCGTGAATTTGCGCCTATTTAAACCAGGAGAGAGCGATCTGTCACTGTCCAAGTATAGGTGTTGCTTTGTGTGCTCCTGGGTGTGACAGATCGTTCTTTCCTGTGCCTCTTATCATTGCTGATCCTGCCTGCCTGACTACTCTACCTGCCTTAACCGTTAAACTGCTGGATTGTTTGCTGTTGCTTCACCTGCCTGTCTCGCTACTCTACCTGCCTTAACCCTTACTCTGCTGGACTGTTTTACTGTTGCCAAACCCTGCCTGCCTGACCATTCTAGTGGTTTATCCTTGGACTGCTTTACTATTGCCAAACCCTGCCTGCCTGACCATTCTAGTGGTGTACACTTGGATTGCTTTACTGTTGCCGAACCCTGCCTGCCTGACTATTCTAGTGATTCATCCTTGGACTGCTCCACTGTTACCTCTGGGGACTATCCTGCCTGTGGTGAGTGCCGCTCTCCTCATCCCATTAACTTTCTCTGCTCTGGGATATTCCCTATCATTCCGGCTCAATGCCGGGATAACAAGACTACTGGCCGAGTTTTGTCTGATAGAGTATCTCACAAGCATTACACTTTATCTTTATATATATATATATATATATATATATATATATATATATATATATATATATATATATATATATATGTAGCTCCCAGGAATCAGCACTCACTCCATCTAGCACAGCATCCAGGGTGCACTGTGAAACATTATAAATACCCAAAAACAGACAGGCACTCTCCAGTATTACCAAATGACAATCCTTTAATAAGCAGTGATATTTCAGGACAAACTCTTTCCTTATGGTCTGTGACCTGGCTATGATCCTCTTAAACAGAAGAACTGTCCATTATCTTGTGCTTCCAATTGCGTCTCCTGACATTATCATTTTAAGGCTGTTTTCTAGGGTTACCCTGTTGCTAGTGACCACTCTGAGGCTGAGGCAACATCATGAGCAAAGTCTTACATTTACAACTCTGTGTCTCCTATCATGCTATAGGACAACATGCTGTAAAACACAGATGGAGCAGTCCCTAGAAATAGGAACATTTACCATAGACTCTGCAGGGGGGAAAGCAGACAGTCCTCTCAACATGTAAAAATCCCACAGGATGGGGGGGCGAACAGTGCGGCTGCATCTTCCAAGTGCTCTGTATACTTGACACTAAAAGACATCAAAATAACTTTAGTTTTTTAGACTAAAACCGATAACCCAAGTGTTTCTAGGCAAAGCAAATGGCTACCCCTTCCGAATCTACAAGAGGCATTGCTATAGCACTTGATCCGGTCACAGGAGACTACTGAGAGCTCAACACGTATTGTGGATTGAGACGGGGGACTAGAGGCCCGTACTACCATTCGATCATCCTTCCACCTGGCTTCGGAAGGTCGGGCTCCGCTCTGAGGCTATAGGCAGGATCTCTTGGCTGTCAACATAGATGACTACAGAGGCCTAAGTTCGAATGCCTTGCTCCTACGCACATCTTTGGGCCTGAGGGCGAACACCGCCTTACAAAGTGCCACTCTCCCTTGCTTCCAAAGTCCCTGACGGCCCACAACTCCCAGCAAGAGGCAAACATTTGGGGAATCACCCCCAGACTCAGCTGAACCAGGTTGAAGGGCTCCTCCTAAGGAACTTATTTTATGACACCCGTGGGCCTCAGTCCCAAGAAGAAATCACTCCCGCTGCCTGCACCAGACTAAGCCCTGCAGAGAAGTCGCCACATCTGTTCTCTACGACAGCACTAGCTACAAACAGGCCGCACCACATTGAGACGCAACTGAGGCCTACCCACGTGGTAATCCACGCTCCTACTGAGCCTGCACCACCCAAAAGAGCATCAGAGGACACGTACAGGCTTAATCCACACTATACCTGGTACTGCTTCATCTTCCTAGGCAAGGTGATATCTAAATATTTTACATATTGCAAACCTATTCTATATCCTAAGGATATGCCTCCTAAGTACCTCTATTACCACTACCACTCAGGCCTACTTATGTATCTGTACAAAAGTTCCTTACCGTAACCAATACTCCTGGATACCAATATAAACTTAACTACACCCCGGAGGGAACTATAAACAATCTTGAGAGTCTGAAATCTGCAACTACTGAGCTGTGATAACAAGAGTTTTATTTTTTGCACTGCTTCCTCAGCTTATTGCTCTTTCCACTACCTGATATACTTTCCATAGTATCACTTTGCAAACCCCTCGTCTCCCCCTTTCCTGTCCAGCTAATCTGAACAGGTCACCTCCCTTTCTCTTTTTCCCTTCCATTAGGTCGTATTCCCTTGTTCCCTGAGACGAGAGGTAGTGTAAAATTCTTCGAATTGTATACAATTGTACACTAACAGAGTCTATTGAGTTGCATGACAATTTTCTTTATTACTGCTTAATAGCATATGACAATATTGTAAGAATCCTTATTGCTTGTTCTTGTTTAAAAGGTTACCCCTGGGTACTATTGTCTCTCTCACTCTCTCCTTTCCTGTCTAGCTAGTCTAGACAGGTCACTTCCACTTTCCTTTTCCCCTTCCCTCGGGTCGTAGCCCCAATTCCCCAGAGTGAGAGAGACTACTAGTGCATACACCGCAATTGCAGAACCTTATTGAAATATTGCATATTATTGTTTACCTTTAGTGCCTTTCTAATCAACAAGGTCTTTGGTCTCCCCCTTCCCCACACTCTCCTGCTTTATCTGTTTGGACAGATCATCCCCCTGTAACCTCTTCCCCTTCTGTTCAGGAAATATCTCATTCTCTTAGGTGGAAGGGAGCAGACCAACAACTGGGAAAGGGTAATTTGATGTTATATAACTTGTTTGCGGCGTCTCCTTAGCACTAAAAGCCTCATTAAAAAAAAACTTGGGGAGGCGGCGCATGGCCATGAAAGAAGATGGCCACGGTGTGAGAGAGCTCCGTGCAAGTGTGGTTGATTTTCTTCTCCCTGACCTACTTAATTTTTGGGGAACGACACCTACCCAAATCCATCTGGTAGCAGAATATGCCCTGAGCTGGTGGAGCCCCTTTTGCTCGCTTTAGGAGCTTGTCGACATATCGCCAAACAAAACAGGGTGCACATACTGGGATAGGCCCGTCCTCATCGCGGTATACCCGTCATTCCTGACCCCACATGGTAAGACCTAAATGCTCTATAAACATTGTCATCCACATTGTCACCCACATTTTACTTGCATAGCTATGCCTATAGCAAACCAAATTAATGACAAGGACAACTAATGAGACATAACAAGTTAGCTAAAGTGGATATGTGACATAAATGCAATTTGCAATCAGGAGATAACTATAAAGGGACTTTATACTGAAACTAAAGCAACATTCTTCAGGCTCTTAATGTAAGAGACTTTTTTTTTACATAATTTCATTTTGCATCACAGCTCATTTAAAAATATCTAGAGCCCAAGACAGGGGTGTCCCCTGTCCCCGCTCCTGTTCGCATTGTGTATTGAACCTCTGGCCATTCAAATTAGAAACGACCCGAATATTACGGGGCTACAAATAGGAGACAAGGACTACAAAATCTCATTGTTTGCGGACGAAATCATACTCACACTAACCAAACCTCTCCTCTCTCTCCCCCCGCTATATGCTTTACTTAACCACTATGGAACCTTATCGGGGTATAAAATAAATGAGGACAAATGTGAAGCGCTTAGTCTTAATCTACCCCAACACACCAAAAAACTCCTAGAAGTTAATTTCTCATTTAATTGGGCACATAAAAAACTTAAATATTTGGGAATATATCTTACTACCGATATACACTCTATATACCAAGCAAACTACCTACCAATGTTTAAACTTATAAAGAATCTAATCGCGAAATGGCTGAAGCTTAGGATTTCCTTCTACGGGAGGATAGTCTCAGTCAAAATGACATTGCTACCTAAACTACTGTATTTATTCAGATCCTTGCCAATTAGCATACCAATAGCAGAACTCAATGCGTTGCAGAGGGATATCCTGGGCTTTATCTGGCAGGGGAAGCGAGCCAGGATAAACAAAAGAGTCATGAGTATGCATAGGAGAGAGGGAGGAGTAGGTCTACCGAATTTGACATCTAACTACTACGCGGCACGCATGGCACAAACGACACATTGGTTCAATAGAAAACCACAACCCCTATGGACGCAGATAGAATCACAGATAGCTAACATAGACCAGATATCTAGGTTACTATGGACCCCAAAAAAGTACTACCCCCCACTACTACTTAAGTATATAGCAATAGCACACACGGTCTTCCTATGGAATAAACTGACGTCCACATACCCCCTAATTCAAACTAATTCTAAATTGACGCCTCTAGTCTTACCACAGACCTCAATAGACTTAAATATTCAAAAGAAATGGGCCAACAAAGGACTCTACAGGATTGCAGACGTATACACAGATGGTAGTTTCCTCACATATGAGCAATACAAAGACATCGACCCCGGAGATAAAAATATATGGTACCACTATTTACAGTTAAAGTCCAGAACTAAAGAAATAACTGAGCTCTCGAGATTATCAATAAGCACGGCATTTGAGTCTATTTGCTTATCAAAAGAGATTATCCGCGGCTCTATCTCCCTACTTTACCCTACATTTAATAAACATTTCGGGGAGACAAAGTCTCCACACATGCTGAAATGGGAACGAGACCTAAACAAGTCCTGGACTTTAGAGACTTGGAAGTCTAATTTAGCAAGGGGTCTTTCCTTTACACAGAATGCTACTCTGAGGGAGAACTTCCTTAAGGTGGCATTCAAATGGTACATCCATCCGACTAGATTTGGAAATTCAGAGGGACCTTCCTTGAATTCCTGTTATAGAGGTTGTAACGACAGAGGTACATACATGCACATGTGGTGGGAGTGTGACAGAGCTAAAGATATATGGGAGAAAACCTCAGAGCTCCTTAGCTTAATTTTTCATAAAGATATCACCCTATCACCTGAACAAGCACTGCTAAACTTCCCAATTTACAATATTTTAAAGCATCACCAAAAAATAGTAATGACCATATGCACAGTTGTAAGGATCTGTATAGCGCAATACTGGAAATCCAATCCACCAAGCTTTACATTTATCTTGAGGAAAATATACCACCACTACGAAATGGCTAGTTTAGCAGCAGAAAACCTTAACACGAAAGAGGAATTCATTACACAGTGGGAACCATTCATCATGTACTACGAAGCAAATAGACAAAGGGGCACCGAAAAGTAATAGAATAACTCACACACACAATAGGGGATGCGGGGGAGAGCCGGGACTGAGTGCCGACCGCCGGGCACCTGTGCCCCTATGGTCTGGGGGGCGTGGGTGCGTGGATAACCAGTTAATGTTGCCTGTATTATGTCATCTTATACTATAATACCTGGGGTTTTTTTTATTTCTTAACTAGTGTTTTCTTTTTCCACTCGCTATAAGCCATCAAAGCACCATACCACGATTTCTGGTTAGCAATAAAGAGTTCCTATGTATTCTGAGCACTCTGGAAGAAGACTGCTTAGACCATAAAACCAAGTTAAGAATTATCATAATGGACAATTATGAAAGCTCACCACCTGTTTTGCTTTGCTGAATGTACATGTCTAAATTTGTTATTTTATTGTAATCTAAAAATGTAATAAAAAAATTTTTCAACATAAAAATATCTAGAGCCTTGTAATCTGCTATCCCTCTTCCTTTAATGGTTGCTGGCAGACTCCGGGTCATACCCCGCACTTTTTAAGAGCTGCGTGGCAAACTCTTTATAATCCATTACTTGTGGGACTTCATACAACAGTCCAACTAATCTAACAGCGCTTGGGAAAACTTTTTACAATGTCCTTATATATATCTGCAGTTTGGCTTACATATATCAAGTATAGGGTTATGGTGGCAAAGAGATCGACCAAGACAGACAAAGATCTAAAATCTCAATCCAACACACCTGTCTCTGTCAGCCCTTTTTTTCAATCGCAAGAGCCCCCGCAAGGAAATATAATGGACACTTCAGTGTAAAAAGACTGTGCTTCAAGTGCTACTATCCCCTCTACAGCCATAACTGTAGACTATGCTGAACAATTAAAGGCGGACATCGCAAATTTTCCTAGCAAGGCTGACTTTGACTCCCTGAAATCTCTTATAAAATCAGAGTTATCTTCCATCCGTAAAGAAATCACTGAGATTGGTCACAGGATGGAGGATATTGAAGACACACAAGATACTTTAAACAAGATGATCAGCAATATAGGCACTCGGGCCAATATACAAAACTCAAGAATAGATACCTTACAAGACAAGGTCGAAGACTTACAGCTGTTGGACCTACATGAGTATCTGCAGGGCCTTTTTCAATTTATTAAGGCTGATCCCCAAGCTCCCCCTGTTGAGCTAGAAAGAGCCCATAGAGCCCTTAGAGCAGCATCCCCAAATTCCCTGCCTAGAGACGTCATAATCCGCTTCTTAAAATTCAAAGATAAAGTAGAGATATGGAACAAAGTGCGCCAAATTCCCCAAATTCAATATCTGGATCATAATCTACAACTATATACGGAGCTATGTCCCATCACTATCCAAAGAAGAAGAGAGGCTAGATTCCTCACTAAAGCTTTACAAGATAAGCACATTAGGTATAGATTGGGCTTCCCCTTCAGCCTAATAGTTTCCAAAGATGGGCTCACGCATACCTACAAAGGCCAACATGATCTAGAAGCCTTTACGAAAAGCCTGGGTCTTGAAATTGATACAGCCCATACAGGTTCGTCAACTACGCACCCTCGGTTCAACCAAGGGGAACAAATGTAGCACAGAGATCATTCCTCCAGATGTCACAAAGTTCAACACGGGAAGCGCAAGGAGAGAACGGCACTCTCTCCACCATTAAGCCATGGTGAACAGACAACATGACCTTCTACTATCAAGATGGTGGTGAGACTTTGTTTTTTGCCATGATATTCTACTCCTCCTTTAAAACTATGAACAAGTGACTGAATATAGACCTTTTAGCCTGAGGAGAGAGTATACTTTGCAATATATTCCATGCTGTTAAAATGTTCTGTTTCCCCTACATAATTGTTTTTTTCCAATGGCTGATTTCTAGCCATGTTACTAGTGTTACAAAGTTATCTCCTGATACTTTCAGTTCTCCTTAAAGCCTTGTTACAATCCTAAGTTACATTATAATACAATTTCAGTACTCTCCTTTGTTAGAACAAAAGTTCTTGTTATGCAGTCAGATCTTATGCTAACAGTCCTGTCTGATACTCCTTTATGTCTGCCTAAAATATCATCTCCCAAACTGTTAGCCCCATAATCTTATAGTGTTATCCCTTATTTAACCCACAGCAACACGGCAAAGGAGATTGACTGCCATGCAGCCCTCTCCCTTGATCGGAGATTTTTCTCTTATCAATTGTTGTAATTGTTATGTTTTTTTTTGTTTTATTGTTATCTTCTTTGTTATTTGTATGTTTTTGATTACTTGCACACAAAAATGCACTTTTCTGGACTTACCCTTTATTTGTCGCAGCACACTGGACATACACCCTAGCTCATGTAGCCCTCTTAATATATTTCTTTTATTATGCTTAACTCACCCTTAACTTTTAGATGCACACCACAAAAACACCCAATTTAACTCTTCTTACTATTAATACTAAGGGTCTAAATAGTCCTAGCAAGCGTGGTATCGCCTTGAGAGACTTTAAATACCACTCGGGGGACATAATATTTTTGCAGGAAACCCATTTTATACACGGAAAGGAACCCAAAACCTTTCATTTCACGTTTGGGGACTCCTACTTCACATCTAATAAAGTAAAGAAAAATGGTGTGGGAATCCTAATAAGGAAAAATATAACATTTAAACTCACTAGAAAAATTAGAGATAAGGAAGGTCGCTACCTAATCCTTATAGGTACCCTATATAATAGTTTAGTCACTCTAGTAAACATCTACACCCCAAATTCCTGCCAATCTTTAAAAAAACTCACAAATATCCTTCTAGAAGAAAGTAAACGTTCTCTTATACCCTGTGGCGACTTCAATATAGCCCTAAACCCTGCATTGGATTCCTCGGCTGGTAGCTCCCATTTGTCCTCACACATCTAGAGTGAAAACATGCCTTAAGAAATTAGTCCTACAAGATGTCTGGAGAATTACACACCCAGAAGTCAGATCTTACACTTTCTATTCCTCACCCCACAATAGCCACTCACGTATGATGGACGTCACTAGCCTTACAACAGTGAAAAACATATGCATTTTACCTAGAGTTTGGTCGGACCATTCCATGATAAAATGCTCCCTAGCATGGCCAAATTCCCCTCTCACTTCGTTCCACTAAAAATTAGACAACAACTTACTAGAAGACCCCCTTTACTATACCAAAATTGAAAACTCTTTAATAGAATACTTTGAACTTAATACAGGTAATGTACAGGATAATAGAATCCTTTGGGAAGCCCATAAAGAGGTCATGCAAGGCGAATTCATAAGTATTAAAGCCCACCAGACTAAATTGAATAAAATAAAGCTTCAAACATGACTTGAACAGATAGAGAAAAAAGAGATGAATCAATGTCTACACCCCACAAATAATTCCGTAAAGGAGGAATTGGAAAATCTCAGAACACAAGTTAAAGTGTACATGATATATGAGAATAAGAAACAAGCCCTCAAACTGCAACAAGTTTATTATGATGGAGATAATAAATGTAGTAGGACTTTTTGCATGTAAACTGAAACGTAAAACCAATAAATCATATATACTAGAGATTAAAAACAAACTTAATCATAAACAATTTTTAACTGAGCAAATTGCAGAATCATTCAAGATCTATTATGATTCCTTATATAATTTATCTCCTACAGACACTGTATCTGAGAAATATGTAGACACAAATAGATAACAAAAAGTTGAAAAGTATTTAAATAAACTAAAGTTCCCTCAAATTACAAGGGACCAAGCTACCTCCTTAAATGAACCCTTTAGTAAAAAGGAACTTGAAGGGGTGATAAAAGATCTCCCCTCTGGAAAAGCCCCAGGCCCAGATGGGCTCACAAACTACTACTATAAAAAAATTCAAAGACCTTTTAATCCCCCACCTCTTACCACTATACAACTCTTTATCTGAAGATAACCCATTCACACCCCAAGCACTAGAAGCCCATATCTCCGTCATACCCAAACCTGGGAAAAGCCCAAATAGAGTTGAACACTACAGACTCATTTCCCTGTTAAACTCGGACGTAAGAATCTATGCCAAACTAATAGCTGTAAGACTCAACCTAATCCTCCCCAACATTATTGTAAATGATCAAGTGGGTTTTATTCCTTCCAGAGAAGCAAGGGATAACACACTTAGAGCTCTTCACCTCATAGATTATGCATCCACAAGGGGTGTTCCTTTGGTAGTGGTGTCAACGGATGCGGAGAAAGCGTTCAACAGCATCTATTGGCACTTTCTCAAGGCGGTTCTTCTAAAATTTGGAATGGATACTAGCTTTGTATCAAAAATATTTGCCCTCTATATTAACCCTTTTGCGAAAGTACGAATAAATGGCACCTTATCTCAACCTTTCTCCATAACAAATGATACCCGACAGGGCTGCCCACTCTCTCCCTTACTCTTTGCATGCCTAGTTTAAGCCCTAGCCATACAAATTTGATCTATGCACTCCATTGAAGGATTACATATTGAAAACTCTTCGCATAAATTAATGTTATACGCGGACAACAATTTTGATAAAAATGTGTGGGTTAAACTTGAACACGACATTGCTGGCACAGCTCACCTTGATGTCCTTTGCTTGGGACCTAAACTCAATAAACAGATAATTTCTGCTTTCCCTAGGTTAACTCAGGAAACATATCTAACTTGGGATAAACTTCTAACAACATACTGTAATGCTTGTGGGATACTCCTCTATCAGACCGAACTCGGCCAGTAGTCTTGTTATCCCGGCGTCGAGCCAGAAAGGTAGGGAATATCCCAGAGCAGAGAAAGTTAGCAAGATGAGGAAAGCAGCATTCACCACAGGCAGGGTAGTCTTCAACGGCAATGGTAGAGCAGTCCAAGGTAAACCACTAGAATGGTCAGGCAGGCAGGGTTTGGCAACAGTAAAGCAGTCCAAGGGCAAACCACTAGAATGATCAGGCAGGCAGGGTTTGGCAATGGTAAAGCAGTCCAAGGGGAAATCACTAGAATGGTCAGGCAGGTAGGGTTTGGCAACAGAGAGGTAATCCAGAATAATAGTGGTTAATAGGCAGAATAGTCAGGCAAGCAGAGTTCATCAGCAGAGTATCCGTCCAGCAATTTAGGGGTTAAACAGGTAGAGTAGTCAGACAAGCAGAGTTCAGCAGCAGTATATCAATCCAGCAATTCAGGGGTATAACAGGCAGAGTAGTCAGACAGGCAGGGTTCAAACACAATAAGGCAATACAGCAGTAACGATCTATCACACCCAGGAGCACACAAAGTAACACCTATACTTAGGCAGTGATAGATCATTTTGAATAGGCTTACATAGGTGCAGGATTGGCGCCACAGATGTCCGGACCGGCATCAGTGAGAGAGGAGCGTGCAGTGATGATGTCAGCGGCAGAAGCATCCGGACCCAACACAGCCCTTGGCAACGAGCAGGGAAGGAGATGCCGCGCCCCTAGCAATGGCTAGAGTGACGCGGTGTGAGATAGCCCCCCTCTCAAGGGTTCCCTCCAGGAACCAGAGCCAGCCTTGAAGGATGAACAGCATTTATCTGGAGACCAAAGATGGAGCATGCACATCATGGGCAGGAACCCAGGAACGATCTGCCACAGAGTAACCCTTCCAATGTATTAGATACTGCAGTTGTCTGCACCTGTATCTGGAGTCCAGGATCTTGCTACCTCATATTCAGGGTCACCACGGACCAGGAGCGGAGGAGGAGGAGCTTGGAGCCGGGTATATCTATTCTTGATGTAAGGCTTGAGTAGTGAGATGTGGAAGACTGGGTGTATGCGCAGGGTTTTGGGTATGGCCACTTTGTAGGCAACATGAGACAGTCTTTTCAGGACCTAGGTCCCAATTTGTGACAGGGTTAACGTAGACGAATATGTTGAGTAGAGACCCAAACACGTTCACCCACTGGGATGGCATATAGAGAAGCTCTATGACGATCAGCAAACTTTTTATATCTAGAGACAACTGAACGTAGCTGAGAGCGAATACGTTGCCAATGAGTGGTGAGTTCAGTAACCCCAGTGGACTGAGCAGAAAGAGGGAAGACATGAGGTTGATACCCTGCTGTGGCTTGAAATGGAGAACATCGAAGAGAAGAGTGTTTCTTGCCAGTTCAGCTAGAGGTAACAACTCAGACCAGTTGGTATGGCGAGCTTTGACAACGGCTCTAAGGTAGGCTTCAAGATCCTGGTTTACTCTCTCAGTTAGTCCATTGGTCTGAGGATGGTAGCCAGAAGACAAGGAAACAGTGGTTCCAATCAACTTACAAAAGGCTCTCCAAAAGGTAGAGACGAACTGTGGACCTCTGTCGGAAACAATATTCACAGGAATGCCATGAAGTTGTACCACATGCAAGAGAAAAAGAGACAATAATTCTTCAGCAGAAGGCAGTTTAGTTAGGGGTACAAAATGAGCCAGTCTGGAAAAGCGATCCACCACAACCCAGATAACTGTATGGTGGTCAGAAGGAGAAAGGTCTACAATGAAATCCATTGTTATGTGTGTCCATGGTTGTTTGGGAATGGACAATGGTTGGAGCAAGCCAGGAGGCAAGGATTGGGGAGTTTTGTTGGCAGCACAAGTTACTTTTCTATTTCACACTTCAATCTACCACAGATGAGGTTTGTGAATGTTGGGTGTAATGGGAAAAAAACATCCCAGTTTGAGTAACAATAATTTCATGTACAATAATAATATTGAACTATTCTTTTCTTATACTGTAAATAGCTTATGGCAAATTTAGCAAAATTACAGCTTTTTATCTCATGTCTTTTCCTGCAAAGGAGACAGATTTTCATTGTTATCTAACACCTGACTCTGCGGTATCCTGTTACTAACTAGAAATATGCTGAGGTATCACTATGCTACAATTGACACTTTGTTACTTTGGGGATAAAAACATTTCATTCCACACTTATGCAATTTGCAAAATATGAAGCCAACACTTTCTGAAGATTGTACCAGAAATGCCACATTTGCCATATTGGCTTAGTAGCGATACTACTATCTATTACCTGAAATGGGCTCCTGGACTGTGTGATGTCATGTCTGAAGCCAGGGTATCATTTTACTAGCAGTACCATGCTTTGAACTCATTCACACACTAGGGGCGCAATCCGATATACGGCGCAGGTTTTGGCGCAAGCGTGAAAACCTGCGCTGCACAGCGAGCTATCACATATACGGCGCCGGCAGTTGCTAAAGTGCCGTAAGTCTAACAAACTAGCGATGTCCAGAAATCTGCGTAAGTACAAATTTCTGGAGTCGCCAGTGACTTACGGCACTTTAGAAACTGCCGCCGCCTAAAAAAACAGACTAAAATATTAAAATATTACTGTCTAACACGCCTCCCAAACATAGCCCGACACGTATACCCCTCTATCCGCAATCCCCCCTCTCACGCCTAACAATAAATGTATTAACCCCTAAACCGCCGCTCCCGAACCCCGTCGCCACCTATATTAACTGTATTACCCCCTAATCTGAGCCCCCTACACCGCCGCCACCTATATTATATATATTAACCCCTCATCTGATCCCCCTACACCGCCGCCAGCTATATTAAATGTCTAACCCCCTAATGTGATCCCCCTACACCGCCGCCAGCTACATTAAATGTCTAACCCCCTAATGTGATCCCCCTACACCGACGCCAGCTAAATTAATTGTCTAACCCCCTAATGTGATCCCCCTACACCGCCGCCAGCTACATTAAAATAATTACCCCCTAATGTGAGCCCCTACCCCGCCACCACCTACATTAAAATGATTACCCCTTAATGTGAGCCCCTACCCCGCCGCCACCTACATTAAAATGATTACCCCCTAATGTGAGCCCCTACCCCGCCGCCACCTACATTAAAATGATTACTCCCTAATGTGAGCCCCTACCCGGCCGCCACCTACATTAAAATGATTACCCCCTAATGTGAGTCCCCTACCCCGCCGCCACCTACATTAACTATATTACCCCCTAATATGATCCCCCTACACCGCCGCCACCTATATTAAATTTATTAACCCCTAATCTAATCCCCCTACACCGCCGCCACCTATATTAAATATATTAACCACTAAACCTAAGTCTAACCCTAACACCCCTTAACGTAATTATTATTAAAATAAATCTAAATAATATTAATAATATTAACTAAATTATTCCTATTTAAATCTAAATACTTACCTATAAAATAAACCCTAAGATAGCTACAATATAATTAATAATTACATTGTAGCTTTTTTAGGGTTTATATTTCTTTAACAGGTAACTTTGTATTTATTTTAACTAGGTATAATAGCTATTAAATATTTAATAACTATTTAATAGCTACCTAGTTAAAATAATTACCAAATTACCTGTAAAATAAATCCTAACCTAAGTTATTCTAATCAGCCAATAGAATTACAGTAGCTCTTATTCTATTGGCTATTCAAATCAGCCAATAGAATTAAAGTAGCTCTCATCCGATTGGCTGATTTGAATTTGAAGGCTCAAATCAGCCAATAGGAATTCAAGGGACGCCATTTTTAATCGCGTACCTTGAATTCCTATTCAGTGTACGGCGGCGATCGTATGAAGAGGATCCTCCACGCTCCATGGCTCCGGTCTTCAGTTCCAGCGTTGCCGATCTTCAGTTCCTGCATCGCCGGTCTTCAGTTCCAGAGAGGACGGTCTTCAGCTCCGCGGTCATCGGTCTTCAACTCCTCCGCTCTGTGCCGGCTGGTTCCTGGAAGAAGAAGAGGTCGCCGCCTGGAAGAAGACTTCTCCGCCTGGAACAGGACCTTCTCCGCCGGTCTGCAGGACAGGTAAGGACCACTTGGGGGTTAGACTTAGGTTTTTTTAAGGGGGGATCGGGTGGGTTTTAGAGTAGGGGTGTGTGGGTGGTGGGTTGTAATGGGGGGGGTTGTTCTTTTTTTTACAGGTAAAAGAGCTGATTACTTTGGGGCAATGCCCCACAAAAGGCCCTTTTAAGGGCTGGTAATAGAGCTGATTACTTTTGTAATTTAGTTTAGGGTAGGGACATTTTTTTATTTTGGGGGGCTTTGTTATTTTATTAGGGGGCTTAGATTAGGTGTAATTAGCTTAAAATTCTTGTCATCTTTTTTTATTTTTTGTAATTTAGTGGGGGGTTTTTGTAATATAGTTTAGTGTATTTAATTATATTTTAGTTTAAATAATTGTAGTTTAATTAATTTATTGATAGTGTAGGTGTATTTGTAACTTAGGTTAGGATTTATTTTACAGGTAATTTGGTAATTATTTTAACTAGGTAGCTAGTAAATAGTTATTAACTATTTAATAGCTATTGTACCTAGTTAAAATAAATACAAAGTTACCTGTAAAATAAATATAAACCCTAAAATAGCTACAATGTAGTTATTAGTTATATTGTAGCTATCTTAGGGTTTATTTTATAGGTAAGTATTTAGATTTAAATAGGAATAATTTAGTTAATATTATTAATATTATTTAGATTTATTTTAATAATAATTACGTTAGGGGGTGTTAGGGTTAGACTTAGGTTTAGTGGTTAATATATTTAATATAGGTGGCGGCGGTGTAGGGGGATCATATTAGGGGTTAATAAATTTAATATAGGTGGCGGCGGTGTAGGGGGATCATATTAGGGGGTAATATAGTTAATGTAGGTGGCGGCGGGGTAGGGGCTCACATTCGGGGGTAATCATTTTAATGTAGGTGGCGGCGGGGTAGGGGCTCACATTAGGGGGTAATCATTTTAATGTAGGTGGCGGCGGGGTAGGGGCTCACATTAGGGGGTAATCATTTTAATGTAGGTGGCGGCGGGGTAGGGGCTCACATTAGGGGGTAATCATTTTAATGTAGGTGGCGGAGGGGTAGGGGCTCACATTAGGGGGTAATCATTTTAATGTAGCTTGCGGCGGTGTAGGGGGATCACATTAGGGGGTTAGATATTTAATGTAGCTGGCGGCGGTGTAGGGGGATCATATTAGGGGGTAATAAATTTAATGTAGCTGGCCGCGGTGTAGGGGGATCACATTAGGGGGTTAGACATTTAATATAGCTGGCGGCGGTGTAGGGGGGTCAGATTAGGGGGTAAGACATTTAATGTAGCTGGCAGCGGGGTCCGGGAGCGGCGGTTTAGGGGATAAGCACTTTATTAAAGATTGCGGTGGGGGATTGCGGTTAACAGGTAGATAGACATTGCGCATGTGTTAGGTGTTAGGTTTTATTTTGCAGGTAGTTTAGGGAGTTGCGGGGCTCTGAGTATTGGAGTAAGATTTCTCCATTTTCGCCACGTAAGTCCTTACTCTGTATATTGGATACCAAACTGCGCGGGTTTGGAATATCACTCTATGGGCCAAAAAACTACGGCCGAAGGGTGAAATATACGAGCGTAACTTCTAGGTTACGCCGTATACAGGGAGTGCAGAATTATTAGGCAAATGAGTATTTTGACCACATAATCCTCTTTATGCATGTTGTCTTACTCCAAGCTGTATAGGCTTGAAAGCCTACTACCAATTAAGCATATTAGGTGATGTGCATCTCTGTAATGAGAAGGGGTGTGGTCTAATGACATCAACACCCTATATCAGGTGTGCATAATTATTAGGCAACTTCCTTTCCTTTGGCAAAATGGGTCAAAAGAAGGACTTGACAGGCTCAGAAAAGTCAAAAATAGTGAGATATCTTGCAGAGGGATGCAGCACTCTTAAAATTGCAAAGCTTCTGAAGCGTGATCATCGAACAATCAAGCGTTTCATTCAAAATAGTCAACAGGGTCGCAAGAAGCGTGTGGAAAAACCAAGGCGCAAAATAACTGCCCATGAACTGAGAAAAGTCAAGCGTGCAGCTGCCAAGATGCCACTTGCCACCAGTTTGGCCATATTTCAGAGCTGCAACATCACTGGAGTGCCCAAAAGCACAAGGTGTGCAATACTCAGAGACATGGCCAAGGTAAGAAAGGCTGAAAGACGACCACCACTGAACAAGACACACAAGCTGAAACGTCAAGACTGGGCCAAGAAATATCTCAAGACTGATTTTTCTAAGGTTTTATGGACTGATGAAATGAGAGTGAGTCTTCATGGGCCAGATGGATGGGCCCGTGGCTGGATTGGTAAAGGGCAGAGAGCTCCAGTCCGACTCAGATGCCAGCAAGGTGGAGGTGGAGTACTGGTTTGGGCTGGTATCATCAAAGATGAGCTTGTGGGGCCTTTTCGGGTTGAGGATGGAGTCAAGCTCAACTCCCAGTCCTACTGCCAGTTTCTGGAAGACACCTTCTTCAAGCAGTAGTACAGGAAGAAGTCTGCATCCTTCAAGAAAAACATGATTTTCATGCAGGACAATGCTCCATCACACGCGTCCAAGTACTCCACAGCGTGGCTGGCAAGAAAGGGTATAAAAGAAGAAAATCTAATGACATGGCCTCCTTGTTCACCTGATCTGAACCCCATTGAGAACCTGTGGTCCATCATGAAATGTGAGATTTCCAAGGAGGGAAAACAGTACACCTCTCTGAACAGTGTCTGGGAGGCTGTGGTTGCTGCTGCACGCAATGTTGATGGTGAACAGATCAAAACACTGACAGAATCCATGGATGGCAGGCTGTTGAGTGTCCTTGCAAAGAAAGGTGGCTATATTGGTCACTGATTTGTTTTTGTTTTGTTTTTGAATGTCAGAAATGTATATTTGTGAATGTTGAGATGTTATATTGGTTTCACTGGTAAAAATAAATAATTGAAATGGGTATATATTTGTTTTTTGTTAAGTTGCCTAATAATTATGCACAGTAATAGTCACCTGCACACACAGATATCCCCCTAAAATAGCTAAAACTAAAAACAAACTAAAAACTACTTCCAAAAATATTCAGCTTTGCTATTAATGAGTTTTTTGGGTTCATTGAGAACATGGTTGTTGTTCAATAATAAAATTAATCCTCAAAAATACAACTTGCCTAATAATTCTGCACTCCCTGTATGTGATACCAAACCAGCGCAAAATTTGGCGTCACCGGCTTTTGCGGGCGACGCTGCATATCGGATCGGGCCCCAAGTATTAACATGTCCACTCCATGTAAGTGATGCTAGGCTCTGATAATGGCATTGGTACTACAAGATAAATTTGTTACTTCATCGAATGTTCATAATTATCGAATTTAACATTTAATTTAACAAATACTATTCAGAAATTCAAGTTCATGGTAGGGAATTTAGTAAATTGATACAAAATAGATACAAATATATTGAATCTAATTTTCCGATTTCAAATACTGCATCATTCGAATATTACATTTAGAAATAGCATTAGAAAAACTATTAGAAATATATCGATTTTAATTTTTCTAATTTGAATATTGCATAATTCGATTTCAATTATGCAATATTCAAATTAGAAAAATTGGAATTGAATATTACATTTAAAGATTGCATTAGAAAATACATTAAACAAATGTTAGAATGCTGGACCCTTCCCAGGCATAGACCTCCCGAAGCCCACACAAATTATTATGTCTCTGCTACTCTGAAAGTATGGGACAAAACCCTAGCCTTAGACAACCCTGTCTCGACCATACCCTCACCCTTAACTCCACTCCTCAACAACCCTCTCCTTTTACACCCACATTCCTTGCGGACCCCGGTCATTGCTAACTCACCCTCGAATGTCCCTGCACACTTGGTGCTTAGAAAGGGCTGGATTCTTTTGCAGCACGAACTCTCCCAACTACTAGGCCCCCCTTTCCACCTCTGGTACCCCTACCTACAACTAAGGCATGCCATAACAAACAGCCCTTACACTACTGATTTAACCAGGCCCCTAAAACCTTTTGAGACACTTTGCACAACCCCAGAAATGGCAAGATCCCACATCTCTATCATATATAAACTGCTTAGAGGTTCATACCCAGCCAAACAACCCTCATACATAGCTAAATGGGAGAGGGAGCTTAATATCACTTTAACTGAAACCCAATGGACCCACATTGTTTTCTAGAAACTAAAAAATCCTCCCCCTCATTAATGTTCGCAGAAATGAACTACAAGCTATTATCTAGATGGTATTTAACCCCGCATCGCCTTCATAGCATCTACCCAAACTCCTCCTCTTTGTGCTGGATGCATTGCGGCGGAACAGGAACCCTCTCCCATATCTGGTGGGACTGTCCCCTTCTACATATGTATTGGAAAGATATCACCAGAAGTATTAATAACACATTGGGTCTTAATATCACACTCTCTCCTAGTGTAGTCCTCTTACATAACAACCCCCCCTATATCTTGTATCTATCGCAGACAACTATTTAAGTGCATGCTCAACTGTGCCAAACGCCTTATACCCAGGTTCTGGAAATCCACGCAAATCCCCACTCTTAACATGTGGCAGAGAGAAGTAGATACTATCTTATCATTAGAAAAAATACATTACACATTTTTAGGCAAACAAGATTTTATTGCTGATATTTCATTCATATGGGAGCAAAGGAAGCAGTAACTTAGGTCCAGTACCACTGTATTATTCTCCCAAAGGAAATAACCAGTTGTTGCCCCTCAGATTGTGAGGAGATAACTTATTGCCTTGTATAGCCGTAATTTTCTGCATGACGAATACTACACATCTCTCTTGGTTATGAACAAAAATCTTCATACATAGTTACCTGCCATGATTTTGTGTCACCTCAGCAGCCTTATATTGTTCCCTTGCTCTGATGTAAACCATATGTACTACTGTATTTTATTTTTTGTACTTTTGTTTCGAAAACTTAATAAAAACAGTTAAAATATAAACAAATGTTAGAATGTTGTACAAAAATTCAACATTTGAAACAAATGAACGAATGTGTTCAAATTCGTTCCATTTTTTGAATGTTGCAAAACATTCGCCCATCCCTAGTATCTGGTTATTGGGCAGGAAAATGCTGTAACAGTAAATGATTTGTCATTAAACCACACACTCCCACTGTTTCAAACTGCATTGCAATGAATTATTATTATTAATTCATTATTATTGTTACAATACACTATGCATTAGCTGAGGCAGAAATAACCTTTCAACTTGTGAAGCTTAAAGGGACACTAAAGTCAAATTTAAACTTCAGATATAGCATGCCATTTCAAATAACTTTCCAATTTACCTCCATTCTTTAATTAACTTTGTTCTCTTGGTGTTGTTTGTTGAAAAGCATATCTACGTAGTGTCAGTAACAGCAATGCAGTACTTTCAGGTAGCTGCTAATTGCTTTTGTAGTTCTAGAAGGACCACAGGCACTACGCTAGTCCTACCAAGAAGAGGACCAGATCTATATTATGTTCGATGGGTTATTCCTTCATAGCAACTACTCTGTAGGAGACATACCTAATCATGAATATAAGTAGGCCTATCTCAAACTATGCCCAAGCTGAGTACTTAGGATATAGGCATGTAGGAGTCTGTAGGAGACATACCTAATCATGAATATAAGTAGGCCTATCTCAAACTATGCCCAAGCTGAGAACTTAGGATATAGGCATGTAGGAGTCTGTAGGAGACATACCTAATCATGAATATAAGTAAGCCTATCTCAAGCTATGCCCAAGCTGAGTACTTAGGATATAGGCATGTAGGAGTCTGTAGGAGACATACCTAATCATGAATATAAGTAGGCCTATCTCAAACTATGCCCAAGCTGAGTACTTAGGATATAGGCATGTAGGAGTCTGTAGGAGACATACCTAATCATGAATATAAGTAGGCCTATCTCAAACTATGCCCAAGCTGAGAACTTAGGATATAGGCATGTAGGAGTCTGTAGGAGACATACCTAATCATGAATATAAGTAAGCCTATCTCAAGCTATGCCCAAGCTGAGTACTTAGGATATAGGCATGTAGGAGTCTGTAGGAGACATACCTAATCATGAATATAAGTAGGCCTATCTCAAACTATGCCCAAGCTGAGAACTTAGGATATAGGCATGTAGGAGTCTGTAGGAGACATACCTAATCATGAATATAAGTAGGCCTATCTCAAACTATGCCCAAGCTGAGAACTTAGGATATAGGCATGTAGGAGTCTGTAGGAGACATACCTAATCATGAATATAAGTAAGCCTATCTCAAACTATGCCCAAGCTGAGTACTTAGGATATAGGTAGGCTAATGGATAGAGGAAAATTATATGTCCAAATGACCAAATACCTGAGAGTAATTGGAACAGTTATAAATAATATCTTTCAGAAATTGCCCTTGTCAACTAGTTAGTTATATATTGCCACTTGCTCTCAGAGTCATCCTAGAGGACAATACCAAAAACTAGCTTTTTAAAAAAAAGGTTATCATTGAGAGTTTACATATTGTATATTCAATCAAATATAGAACTATAGGTACCTCCTCCAGTTATAGGAATTACTCAGACCTCACTGCTCTGGCCACCAGCAGCAAGGTGACAATAATATATAAGGTTAGTTCTCTTGTCAACTGCTATGATCTACTTCACCACTTATACTCCCCCAAAGATCTTAAAGATCGAGAGCAACCTACCCTGATGCAGATCACATTATCAATGTATGAAAGGAGGATTTCATTCAAATACATAGTGGTAAAGGGAAGATACACATTATATATATAGGAAGAAATATTGATATGGCTGCCACTAACTTTTCTCTATCACTATTTATTTAGAGCATAGTTTCTTAACCTGTGGTACGTGTATCCCTGGGGGTATTTAGGACATTGGCAAGGGGTACTCCAGGGATTGGTCTTCAATATTTTTTACTGATGTAGCTATTGCAAACATTACATATTAAAGTGATGGTAAACTATGACAAACTCCAACATGTGATTGTATAGATAATAAAAAAAAAATGCGCTTTCATTCATGAAACCGCCGAAAACAATCAGTAATAGCAAATATTTACTGTTTATTTCCTTCGATTTGAGCTCCGTTCCTCAAATCGATCTTATTTTTATGCCTGATGAAACGACCATGTTGTGTGGTCGAGAAACGCGTTGCAGCAACATTAAACTTGTCTTTTAACATTTATATACGGAGGAGTCATTCTGCCTGATTATTCAGATAAAATTTGCTCTATCTGCTCAGAGAACTTTACAAACCATTACATCACAATTGGTTTGCCTGCACCATATCTTCAGCCTGTTGTTTGATACTTGGATCCAAACTTCCCTGTGATCTTACCTGTGACCTGAGAAATGGTCTCTACCTTGATACAGGATCAGTATCCAGTTAGCTGACTACTGCATGTGTCAGCCTGTATGTTTGCACTATCTAGTGCCTTCAAAAATTGTGAGTTTTACCATTTACCTTCTTTATTATATATCACATATGGATTTCACTATGAGGCACCCATTTTCTTTCTAACCTAGATCATTGAGGTGAACGGAGATCATTCCCCCAATTGGAGCTGCCTGATATACTCCTTTTTACTTGGATTGAAAAAAAATTCAGCAATTGAACTTTTGTTTCTTTAATATGACCACTATTTCTGTCATTTATTAAGGTTAACCAATTTCACATTTGTCACCAGAATTTATTAATTTATTACTTTATCATGTTAATTAATATTTTACCATTTCACTAATTTTTACTCATTTCTGAGTGTCCACTTATCATTCATACACTTTTCAAAACCAAAAAATTTTTTGTAACATTTTTTTGTAAAAAAATTTCACATTACAAACATTTCCACCAATTCCCTTTTTTTCACTAGTCATTTTTAGTGCGCCACCTCCTGGGTGTTTTATCACCTTCAGTTTTCATTGGTAAAACAACCCTTGCAGCATCTATGGAAAAGGAGAAAGGTTCCCTGTAATGTTCAAGCATGTCGACTGCCTAGGTATTATATAGAAGAGAATGAAAATTGCATAGGCTCAGACAATTCCAGTTCTCATATACAGCATAGGAACCAAAAGTTCCATCCAAGGTCAGAGATTCCGCTGTATCCTCGATCCTCTAATGGATCTATTGTTGGGACCAAGAAGTTACAGTCTTTCTTCCTAGTTGGGGGCCATCGATCAAAGATATCAACTAAGTGTCTCTCAAAGTTTAGATAGTCCATCATGGTGGACATGACTAAGTGTCTCTCAAAGTTTAGATAGTCCATCATGGTGGTCATCGCTTTAATGGGTATGTTTTCGTAGGCTGTGAAACACTATCGGTCTCCTGATGCTCTTCCCTCCCGGTGTTCCGAGACACTCACTCCAGGAGTGTAAGCACCTAGGTCGTCCAGCTCACCAGGCTCCTCAGTAGACTCCCCGAAGCTGCAAGATTGCCCCTGACCGCTCCAGTCTTGGCTATCTCCAGCAAGTAAGTTAGTGAGTTTACCAATATCCTGTGAGAAGGGTCCTCGTAAGATTTTCTTCAGCTGCAGCTCAAGGCTTTGGATGTGATCGTTAAAAGAACACTGAACCCACATTTTTTATTTTGTGATTCAGATAGAGCATGCAATTGTAAGCAACTTTCTAATTTACTCCTATTATCAATTTTTCTTCGTTCTCTTGCTAACTTTATTTGAAAAAGAAAGTCCAGAACCCTGGACAGCACTTGTTTATTGGTGGATGAATTTATCCACTAATCAGCAAGAACAACGCAGGTTGTTCACCAAAAATGGGCATCTAAACTTACATTCTTGCTTTTCAAATAAAGATACAAAGAGAATGAAGAACATTTGCTAAAAGGAGTAAATTAGAAAGTTGCTTAAAATTGCATGCTCTATCTGAATCACAAAAGAAAAAATTTGGGTTCAGTGTCCCTTTAAGTAGTTGAGTTACTTGCAGTTCCCATGTGTCTAATATAGTCATAGCAGAGAACGGGCTGGTAATGTAAGATTTGTCCTCCATTTTTGTAGCTACTCCAGGTTCAATGATGGTATGATGGGTCAATTATGCAATACGCCAACAATGCAGGCGTTAAATTACAGGTTCCAAAGGCGGTCTTGAAAAGCTTAAAGGGACACTGAACCCAAATTTTTTCTATTGTGATTTAGATAGAGCATGCAATTTTAAGCAACTTTTTAATTTACTCCTATTATCAAATTCTTTTCATTCTCTTGGTATCTTTATTTGAAATGCAAGAATGTAAGTTTAGATGCCGTCCCATTTTTGGTGAACACACTGTGTTATTCTTGCTGATTGGTGGGTAAATTCACCTACCAATAAACAAGTGCTTTCCATGGTTCTGAACCAAAAAAATAGCTTAGATGCCTTATTTTTCAAATAAAGAAAGCAAGAGAACAAAGAAAAAATGATAATAGGAGTAAATTAGGAAGTTGTTTAAAATTGCATGCTCTATCTGAATCACAAAAGAAAAAATTTGGGTTCAGTGTCCCTTTAAGTGTTTGCTATGTCTTAGTTTAGAACTTTTTCCATGTTGGAGATTAGATATATTTCAGCATATATAACTGTTTAACCTGAATCATCAGGAAAGTAGAGGGGGTGAGTAAGGGTCCAGGCCGTTACTAGGCCTCCACTGAGCACCTCACCTTTTTTGGTCTGCCAGAGTGAATTCTTAAATAAAAAGTTTTTATAGTTCACTTCTCAAGTGTTAATCTTCATAACAGCACTTAATAAAAGGTTGGATCATAGATCTGAAGAGCGATAAACAGCGGATTTATCAGCTCTAGTGTCCAGTTGTAAAGAAAAAGCAGCCATCTTGGTCTATTCATATGATACAGATTGAGCTCCGATTTTGCACAATTAAAGGGAGAATATGTTCAATAATTAAAAATTCAGATGCTGGCACCTTTATAGCTGGGAGATACAATATATGGGGTTAAAGGGACATTATACACTAGATTTCTCTTTGCATAAATGTTTAGTAGATGATCCATTTATATAGCCCATCTGGGGATGTTTTTGTAAAAATGTATAGTTTTGCTTATTTTTAAATAACATTGTGCTGATTTTCAGAATCCTAACCAAGCCCCAAAGTTTTAGATGTATACTGATGTCTACAGACTTCAGATTGCTTCTGTTTCTATAATGGGTCTTTTCATATGCAGGGAAGGGTTCTGCTATCAGCCCCTTTCAGTGGGTGTCCCAGGCTTATCTCATGAACAGAGCTAAACTGGGAGCTTCTTAGCAAGTTTTTAAAATGTTTTATACTGGATTTTTATATCAGTATCTGTGCATCTTCTTTAAAGTAATGTCTATTACATGCAGTTAAATGAAAATTAGTGTTTACTGCCCCTTTAATTCAAACACCGTAGTAAATAATGAATGATACATATAAACCAGCATAAAATCTGATAAAGCTGAAAGTAATATGTTTGGTTACTGTAAAGATCAGACAGCATATGTTTATTCTTCCCATAAATATATGAACATAGTGAAACAATATATAGACAATTTGAATATAATTTACAAATAAATAATTGGCTGACAACCACTCAGTTTTATTAGGAAGCTACAACACCAGTGTTTTTAATTAGTAAAATATCTATATTGGTATTCCCAAACCTAAATATTCTGCAAAGAATACTAAGAACTCTTTGACCACTAGATGGCAATATTGTGATAAAAGTATAGCTAATGATTTTTGTAGGGACACCAAGAAATTTCTCGGTGGGCTGCAGCATCTGGGGCTGGCCAACTACAATTTAAAGGGACAGTAAACTCAAAAATAAACTTTTATGAGTCGGATAGAGGATGCAAATTTAAACAACTTTCCAATTTACTTCTGTTATCAAATTTGCATTGTTCTCTTGGTATCTTTTATTGAAGAGTAAAACTAGGTGGGCTCATAAAAGCTCAGGAGTGTGCACATGTCTTTAGTACTCAATGGCAGCAGTGTTTTGCTACATTTTATAACAAAGATACAAATAAAATATCCCTTTACTGTCCCTTTAAGGGAGTGGTGCTGTTGGTCAGGTGACGCAGCGGTATCACCTCTCTTTTTTCTCCTTTGAGTTATATGTACTAAGACCAAACGCGGTCCTCAAGTAAAACAATAGACCAGGTTTTCATTTTAGCTGGACCAGTGCACAGGTGAAATAATTAGCAGATGGGTGAGAGCACGTTAGTAACCATGGTTACTGATCATCTGATTATTTCACCTGTGCACTGCTTCAGCTAGAATGAAAACCTGGCCTGTTGGGGTATTTGAAGGCCGTGGTTGAGAAACACTGGTTTATAGTGTCTAGTCAAGTCACACTGTGAGACAAAGTGACACACTCTTTTGAGTGTCTTCTCCAGATCTCACTATGAATAATAATTTTCATACTGTAAAAGGGAATCACGTTATAACCTATTTGCAACAGTATTTAATAGTAGCAAATATCTATTTAGAATTTTACTTTGAATAGTAAAAAGACAGCATCAGGAACAAGAATAAATGTACAGACTACAATAAAATTGATACAAGGAGGAAAGTTACAATATTTACACCAAGTACTTACTATTGCTTTGTGTATAATGAATAGGATGTTCGAAAATATCTAATAAAACAATAAACCTTACAGTTCATTGGAACATCACATGATTAAACAATAGAGTCACCATCTTTGCTATTGTTTTTAAACTTTAAAGGGACAGTCAACAACAGAATTTTTGTTGGTTTAAAAGATAGATAATCCCTTAATTACCCATGCCCCAGTTTAGCATAACCAACACAGTTATAATTATACACGTTTTACCTCTGTAATTACCTTGTATCTAAGCCTCTGCAGACTGCGCCCTTATTTCAGTTCTTTTGACAGACTTTCATTTTAGCCAATCAGTGCTCACTCCTTGGTAAATTCATGTATGTGAGCTCAATGTTATCTATATGAAACACATGAACTAATGCCCTCTAGTGGTCAAAATGCATTTAGATTAGAGGCGGTCTTCAAGGTCTAAGAAATTAGCATATGAAGCTCCTAGGCTTAGCTTTCAACTAAGAATACCAAGAGAACAAAGCAAAATTGGTGATAAAAGTAAATTGGAAAGTTGTTTAAAATGACATGCCCTATTTGAATAATGAAAGTTTTTTTGGACTTGACTGTCCCTTTCAACCCATTCTGAAAATATTTCCTAATAAAGATTTGTTTTAAATACTCTCAACAGATTATAAATTATATACGGACCTGGAGTGCTTGAAAGGGATATCCTATTCCAGTTCCTTAACTGGAAAATTTAAATATTGTAGCTGCTAACTGGCGACTGCACATATATGCCTCTTACCATTAGCTCGCCCAATGTGTCCAGCTAATTTCCATTAGTGCATTGATGTTACTTCATCAAAGGACACCAAGAGAATGAAGCAAATTTGATAATAGAAGTAAATTGGAAAGTTGTTAAAAATTGTATGTTCTATATGAATGACAAAAGAAAAATTTGCGCTTTCATGTCCCTTTAACAAAAATAATTTCTGAATTCTTTCTACTAATAACATTATTCTATTCCTTCTTCTTATACCCTCTCAGGCGAATATCCCTATCTACTTCCTTATCCTCTCTCTTCCATCATATCATTTTCCTACCCTACCCATCTACCGTGTTATTTTCATACATGAAAAAGATGACAGAATCAGGGGTCAAGTCCTACAAAAAAAAGTGCGGGGGGGTTCCGGTTGGGCGGAGCAAGCGGGTGGAAGCAGAGAGAAGGAGCTCCGTGCAGGCGACCTTAAAATCGGCCAAAAAAGTCCACCATCACCCGCTCTCCCGCACACAAACCTTGCTGGGTGTGATACCGCTACCCCCCCCCCCCCCCCAGCTGGCACAGCAGCGTGAAGGGCTACAACATCGCCCTGTCCCTGGAAGGCCGTTTGACTGTTTTGCCTAAGCGCTCCGGGAGCCATCTTGAAAAGGCCTCACTACGTGTGTCAGCAAAACACGCATCAAGCCCTGAGGACACGGCTGCAAGAGACACGACAAGGAAAGTTCCCGGCACCTAATCAGCTCCCTAAGACATTGCAGCACCAGGCAGCCTGAATAGAGACACGGAGCAAGGGAAGGCTAGGTAAAAGATCCATACAATTGTACTACTGCCCCTAAATACAAAACGTCTCCCCACACTGGAATTACCACACAGCACAAGCACAAGCTCTCTCCAGCCTAACGCACCACATCAATCCCTAAGGACACAATTTTAAAATAAAGGGCACAGAGAGGTGTTGGGCTATTTTTGGGGCCAGGAGACAGGGAACATAGCTGCAAGGGAGCAAATACTAGGTCCCATTTGCCACGCGGGGTCTCCCCCGCTAATTCAAAACAGAGCTGGCAGCGCACTTAAAGGGCCAGTACAGACACTAATTTACTGAACGCCACACAGACAAGAACAGGAAAAACAATCAATACTGGTTAGTTTGGATAGGATCACCTACTCATCTCACTTAGCTCTGACTACTATATCCCTCAGCTGAGGAGCATAAAAAAGCTCCCAATAATACAGAGTACAACCACCACCTAACAGTATCTTCAGAGAGCTTTGCCATGCATTCTGCAAGCTGTCTTAGATTCCTGATTGGTCAATTCTGCTGGCCTCTGCTGATGTTGTGCATAGATTGCGAGATTGTATGGACAAATACTTAACTACTTTAAAGATGTCCAATAGAAGTAAAGCCCAACAAGACAAAAAGGCAAAGACACCCCCGATCCTATACCAGCTGCCTCACCCAAGAAGTCGACATCTCCTCATGCAGACACTGGGCCCCAGGCTGGAGAGCAACAACTCAGTTCCTTGCTGTTATCTAAACTAGATAACCTAGAGAAAGGTATGGACACCCTGACAACTGAGGTGAAGCAGTTTAACTCTAGACTGGCAGGTGCGGAGCAGCGAATTTCTGACCTGGAAGAGAGCCATAACTCTTCAACAACCCAGATTAAGGATTTGATACAGCAGAACCTATATCTCCACCAAAAGGTTGATGACCTGGAGAACCGTTCCCGCAGTACCAGTATCAGATTGGTGGGCCTATCAGAATCGGTTCGTCCCTCAGAATTGCTTTACTTTGCTGAACACTCACTCTCCAGCTTGTTAAATGTCCCGGCTGAGCATATACCACTGAAAGTGGAGAGAGCACACCGGATTGGGGGCGACAGACCAGTAGCGACGGGAAAAGGCACCCCTCCCCGAGGAGTGATGATAAAGTATTTACATTTTCAATCAAAAATTCAACTTCTCAGAGCATACAGGAAAACTCAGATGTTGCTCTATGATGATAAAAGGCTCTACCTGTTTCAAGATTACTCCTCAGAAGTTGCAAAGAAACGGAAGGACTTTGCCCCTCTGTGCAGCTCGCTACATAAAGAAAAAAACGCCAAGCCATCCTGTTGTTCCCAGCTAGCCTAAAACTCTGCACCTCACAAGGATTCAAGTTCTTCGATTCGCCCAGAGAGGCTCAAGATTTTCTGGATCAGGAAATTGACCCAACTGCTCACTCTTCTCCACCCCAGAGTGACTCCCCTGGCTGAGCTTGTCAGGTGACTGATCTTTTCTGACCGCTGGTCAGGACACAAATCCTCAAACAAAGAACTTTAAATGAGGGTACAAGAGGACTGCACTATGGCCTGGTATTGTATAATGTTATGTTGTGATGACTATGCACTGTTTACTGTTTTTGTGATTTTTTTTGTTCTGGTTATTGTATTTAATGCTGCATTTGGTTATAGGCTGTAATTTCAACACCAGTGAAAGGCATCAATACAGTTATCTCTCTGCACTCTTTTCTATGATGGCACATAAATGTTGTTTATTTTATCATCTAAATCTACTCCCATAAGACCTTAGATGGTGGTAAAGATTTTGTCTTGGAATGTGGGGGGGATTAACTCTAACCTTAATGCCCTGGAACATGACAAACTAAAAGTGAGATGGATCTCAGAGGTCCTTAGTGCTCCCTATAATAGCTCCAGTAGAGGGGTGGTTATCCTTATCCGTAAAGACCTAGAATACGAAATAGGTGAACAAATAGTGGATCCCGAAGGTAGATTTATTATTGTTAAACTAAAATGGCAAGGTGACTGGTACACTTTGTGTAATGTTTATGGCCTTAATCAAAGAGCACCCACATTTTGGCGCACACTTACTGCCTCTCTGGCTACATTTCTAGACACTAAACTTGTTATTGCTGGGGACTTCAATTTAATACCTAATCCAGCCTTAGATAGATTCAGAGATCCGACTAGTTCTGCCCCTGTCAAACCTAAGAGAGATATGACGGTATTCCCCCTTAAGGTGTTTGACACCCTTTACAACTCACTGGGAGTGCAAGGCATATGGCAGAGACGTAACCCCACAGGCAGGGATTATACTTGTGCCTCTCGAGCACACAATACTCTATCCCGAATTGATCTTTTCCTCACTTCTAACTTCCTGGAGTTACTCATTACAGGCGCTAAGATTACTAATATTACCATCTCAGATCATGCCCCTATCTCCCTGACCCTTTTACAGTCTCCTCAACCAACTAACAAGCGGGAATTTCACTTTTCAACTCACCTCATAAAATCTCCTGACTTTAACATGTATCTAACGAGACAATGGGACGACTTTGTGGCTAACAACAGATCACACATAAATACACCAACTGTTTTTTGGGAAACGGCCAAAGCGGTCCTTAGAGGCGATATAATCGCATACCTTACTAAGAAGAAACTCCTTCATAATAGTAGAGAGGAACACTACAACACGCAACTGACAACAACATACACCCGTTACTGCCAGTACCCCAACTAATAGATGCTCTTACTTTGCGGCAAGGAGGGAGAGAGACACATTTTTGCTGCAAAACACAATACGCCAAGAAAATAGAAATCAGGGACACTTTTTGAGACACGGTAACAGATCCGGGAGGTTTCTAGCTTCTTTGGTTAAAATCAAGCAAGCAAATAGAGGGGTCCCAGCTATCCAGAGTCAGGGCCAATTAACAAATAATCCATCTGACATAGTATCAGAATTTGCAAACTATTATACCAAGCTATATCAATCGCAGCCGGCCCAGGAGAATGTGCAAAGAACGTTCTGGGATAAAATTACCCTTCCAAAGATAACGGCCGATCAAATTGACAACTTAAACGCCCCAATTTCCCAAGAGGAGGTTCTCCAAACAATTAAATCACTTGCTCTCTGGAAAACCTCTGGCCCGGATGGGCTGCTGACCGAATTTTATAGACTTTTATCTGATCAAGTCTCTCCAACAGAAACCACACTATTTGATCACTACTTTACAGAGCAACGCGCCCCCTCCGTTAATTTTTCTGCCGCAAACATTACGGTTATACACAAACTAGGTAGAGACCCCACTCTTCCTGACTTGTACAGAACCATATCCCTTCTAAATGTCTATTATAAACTACTAACTAAACATCTGGCCAATCGACTGAAACATATCCTCCCCCATGTTTTGCACCCGGACCAAACGGGTTTCACCGCCAACCGGTCTTCGGTGGCCAACATTCAGAGAGTCATTCATGCAGTAACCCACTACTGGCTGGCAAAGCAGAGTGGAATGATTCAGTCTCTCCCGGAGGCCTTCCTGCTGTCCCTGGACACAGAGAAGGCCTTCGATAGGGTGGAGTGAGCCCACCTTTTTCTCTCCATGGAAGGCTTCGGAATATCAGGTCATTTTATTTCCTTTCTTAGAAATGTATATTCCAATCCTGTAGCCTATCTACTAATCAGCAATCTCTACTCCCCACCAGTCTACCTCAAGAGAGGAACCCGTGAGGGCTGCCCGCTCTCCCCACTCCTATTTAATTTGGCACTGGAACCATTAGCGATCTATTTACGAACAGTCTTCCCTGGTATTAATCTAAATTCCCATAAACTTCAAATTGCCCTTTACCTGGGTGATATGCTACTTTTTATATCTGACCCACGGACTTATGTCCCATTAATTCTAGACTCGATTCAGCTATTCGGAGAATTCTCGGGCTACAAGATATTAGTCAAAGTCAGAGATTTTATGGTTGAATCTAAAAACAAAAGATGCAGCATTGTTGTACCCTTTTCGCACAGTTGACACCCACATAACTTACCTGGGCATTCACATTTCTGCTAATCTGCAGCAATGGTATCAACAAAATATAGCCCCTATTATTCAACAAGTTAAAACCGACTTGACTGCCTGGCAAAATTTACCACTCTCCCTAACGGGTAGAGTACATATCATTAAAATGATGGTTTTGCCTAGGCTTCTATACCCGATGCAAATGCTTCCCCTGTTGTTACGATGGAAAGATATATCACTCCTTAATAGCATGTTTTGGACCTTTCTATGTATACCTTCCATACTTGAAGGGAGGACTCGGCAAACCAAATCTCCTTTATTATATTTAGGTTTCTTTGGCAAAGTTTGCATTAGATTGGGTACTGAATACTCAACACTTCTCCAGCTCTCACTTGGAAGAGGCATCACTGACACAAATGTCTCCCTCCTTTCTGCCACATGTCACATTATCTGAACTGCCAACCACTATCCAATATCACCCAATGTTTCGGGACAAACTCTTGGGTTGGAGAGCAATGACTAAAGCCCTGGCCTGGGACCCTAGTCACACTAAAAATCTACCCATAGTGGGAAACCCTAGATTCCTACCTGGCTTAATATACCCTGTCTTTAACACCTGGAAGTCCTTGGGCGTAGATAACATAGACAAATTGTTAGACACTACCACTTAATCAGTTCTACCCTTTGACACTGTATGTAGAAAATACTTAATCCCATACACTAGTAGATTTGCCTATTTTCAAGTCTGGCACTACATCAATCACATCTTGCAGAGCTGTGAGACATTTTGGGACAGGTCGCCCTTGGCTCGGACTGTTGCACAGTTTCAGATACACAACTTTGCCATATCTCCCATCTAAAGCACATTGATACAGACCAAAATCCCTGCAACACAGTCAAACCTTTTAGCTATATGGAATAGGAGATTATCCAGCGTGTCTTCCACCAAACTTATTTATGATAGCTTAAGCCTCACATGGTCTGCAACTCTTGCAGCTGACCTTAGAGAATCTCAAATACGCGTTTTGTACCAAGATTACCTTACCCCAAGTAGATTAAGGAAATTGAGGAAAGACTTTTCTAATGTTTGTGGCAAATGTTCTTACCCAGACCCAGATTTTTTACACTACACCTGGTATTGCCCCAAAATCCGCAGATACTGGAGCCAGGTATCTTTCTGGCTCTCCAGAATAACATCTAGGTCTATCACCCTCACACCCACACAGATTCTGTTCTTGGACCAACTGACGGTTACAGGACAGGATAAAAAGTTTTTTATTAATAGTATACTTGTAGCCAGAAAGTGTGTATTCCACAAATGGCTTCATAGAGAAGCGCCATCCATTATGTTTCTTAAGCAAATTATGTTGACGAACCTGTAAGGTGAGCAATGTGATACTTTACTTGATGTCAATACACGAGCACGCTTCATTGGAAAATGGAGTCTTTTTTTTAAATTCTTATATTACCCGACCCAGAAACAAATCTTATACCCTTTTAAGAACACCATCTACATGTTGGAAGCGAATCTTAGGGGTGAATGAAATATCTGGTCAGATGACCCAGGTACTTAGGTGGTGGCAAAGGATGTATGAGACAGCCATCAGAAGTTTAATGATGCCTTGTAAACAACCCACTGTGTGCTTTAATGGTTTAGTTATAAAATTGCAGCAATAGATAGATATGTATGTTAATGTAATAAATGTCTTTTCTATTTTTGTATCTTTCATAGCTCATAGATGGCTACAGGGTGCTTTAGATATTAAATGTTTGATAAAAAATAAAAATAAAAGTTTTTCAATAGGCAACATGGAGACAAACTATCCCCACTAAGGTGTGAAGACTCATAGACTAATTACCAACTGAGGACTATGATTTAGAGACTCTGCTCTCATACCTGTTACCTTTTGTTCAACCTGTATTGGTTTCTTTATTTTACTATGATCTCATCATGGAGAGTACCATTGATCTCACTGTTGTGATTATGTATGTTGGTCATATTTGTTTGCCTATTGATAATAAAAATAAAGTTTTAAAAAAATAAAATAAAAAAAGTGTGGTAACTCACCAAGACTTCGACCCCCTCTCACAATTAATATTATTTTATATACACACACACACTGCATTTATATGTATATAATCTATACAATTTGTTTAATGAAAGCAAATTAAATCCAATAAAGGTTTGAATGGTTGCCTTTGGGCTTAAGACTCTGCCTCTGTCACAGAGTCTCACCCACTTAAGGTGCAATAGTCCTACTTCTGCTGAGGGGAGCTAAATAACACCATAGGATGCTACACAGAAATTTAATCACCATGTGTTACACATAGTGGGGGGTGATCACACAGCAGGAACGCTGAAAGGTTTGCATTTAGTGAATTTGTAAGAAGTGTTACTGCCCATTACTAGAGGATCTCACTAGAGGGCTAATCAGACTGTGCTCCAGCTTCTCCCACCACCAGCAGCAGCAGCAGTATTTACGGAAGTGTTTCTGTTCTCTGTCCAGAGGGAACTTACGGCTAGATTTGGAGTTTTGTCGGTAACGACCCAAAAAACTAACGCCCGCGTTTTACTGGCCGCACCATAAAAATAACTCTGGTATCGAGAGTCCACATAAAGGCTGCGTTAGGCTCCAAAAAAGGAGCGTAGAGCATTTTTAACGCAGCTTCAACTCTCGATACCAGAGTTGCTTACGGACGCGGCCAGCCTCAAAAACGTGCTCGTGCACGATTCTCCCATAGGAAACAATGGGGCTGTTTGAGCTGAAAAAAAACCTAACACCTGCAAAAAAGCTGCGTTCAGCTCCTAACGCAGCCCCATTGTTTGCTATGGGGAAACACTTCCTACGTCTGCACCTAACACTCTAACATGTACCCCAAGTCTAAACACCCCTAACCTTACACTTATTAACCCCTAATCTGCCGCCCCCACTATCGCTGACCCCTGCATATTATTATTAACCCCTAATCTGCCGCTCCGTAAACCGCCGCTACTTACATTATCCCTATGTACCCCTAATCTGCTGCCCTAACATCGCCGACCCCTATATTATATTTATTAACCCCTAATCTGCCCCCCACAACATCGCATCCACCTGCCTACACTTATTAACCCCTAATATGCTGAGCGGACCTGAGCGCTACTATAATAAAGTTATTAACCCCTAATCCGCCTCACTAACCCTATAATAAATAGTATTAACCCCTTATCTGCCCTCCCTAACATCGCCGACACCTAACTTCAATTATTAAACCCTAATCTGCCGACTGGAGCTCACCGCTATTCTAATAAATGTCTTAACCCCTAAAGCTAAGTCTAACCCTAACACTAACACCCCCCTAAGTTAAATATAATTTAAATCTAACGAAATTAATTAACTCTTATTAAATAAATTATTCCTATTTAAAGATAAATACTTACCTGTAAAATAAATCCTAATATAGCTACAATATAAATTATAATGATATTATAGCTATTTTAGGATTTATATTTATTTTACAGGTAAATTTGTATTTATTTTAACCAGGTACAATAGCTATTAAATAGTTAAGAACTATTTAATAGCTAAACTAGTTAAAATAATTACAAATTTACCTGTAAAAGATATCCTAACCTAAGTTACAAATAAACCTAACGCTATACTATCAATAAATTAATTAAATAAACTACCTACAATTACCTACAATTAACCTAACACTACACTATCAATAAATTAATTAAATACAATTGCTACAAATAAATACAATTAAATAAACTAGCTAAAGTACAAAAAATAAAAAAGAACTAAGTTACAAAAAATAAAAAAATATTTACAAACATAAGAAAAATATTACAACAATTTTAAACTAATTACACCTACTCTAAGCCCCCTAATAAAATAACAAAGCCCCCCAAAATAAAAAAATGCCCTACCCTATTCTAAATTACTACAGTTCAAAGCTCTTTTACCTTACCAGCCCTGAACAGGGCCCTTTGCGGGGCATGCCCCAAGAAATACAGCTCTTTTGCCTGTAAAAAAAAACATACAATACCCAAGCCCCCCAACATTACAACCCACCACCCACATACCCCTAATCTAACCCAAACCCCCCTTAAATAAACCTAACACTAAGCCCCTGAAGATCATCCTACCTTGTCTTCACCATACCAGGTTCACCGATCGGTCCAGAAGAGCTCCTCCGATGTCCTGATCCAAGCCCAAGCGGGGGGCTGAAGAGGTCCATGATCCGGCTGAAGTCTTCATCCAAGCGGGGCAGAAGAGTTCTTCCATCCGATTGAAGTCTTCATCCAAGCGGCATCCATCCGGAGCGAAGCGGCAGCATCCTGAAGACCTCCACCGCGGAACATCCATCCTGGCCGATGACTGAACGACGAATGACGGTTCCTTTAAATGACGTCATCCAAGATGGCGTCCCTCGAATTCCGATTGGCTGATAGGATTCTATCAGCCAATCGGAATTAAGGTAGGAATATTCTGATTGGCTGATGGAATCAGCCAATCAGAATCAAGTTCAATCCGATTGGCTGATCCAATCAGCCAATCAGATTGAGCTTGCATTCTATTGGATGTTCCGATCAGCTTCCGATCAGATTGGATCAGCCAATCGGATTGAACTTGATTCTGATTGGCTGATTCCATCAGCCAATCAGAATATTCCTACCTTAATTCCGATTGGCTGATAGAATCCTATCAGCCAATCGGAATTCGAGGGACGCCATCTTGGATGACGTCATTTAAAGGAACCGTCATTCGTCGTTCAGTCGTCGGCCAGGATGGATGTTCCGCGGTGGAGGTCTTCAGGATGCTGCCGCTTCGCTCCGGATGGATGCCACTTGGATGAAGACTTCAATCGGATGGAAGAACTCTTCTGCCCCGCTTGGATGAAGACTTCAGCCGGATCATGGAGCTCTTCAGCCCCCCGCTTGGGCTTGGATCAGGACATCGGAGGAGCTCTTCTGGACCGATCGGTGAACCTGGTATGGTGAAGACAAGGTAGGATGATCTTCAGGGGCTTAGTGTTAGGTTTATTTAAGGGGGGTTTGGGTTAGATTAGGGGTATGTGGGTGGTGGGTTGTAATGTTGGGGGGCTTGGGTATTGTATGTTGTTTTTTACAGGCAAAAGAGCTGTATTTCTTGGGGCATGCCCCGCAAAGGGCCCTGTTCAGGGCTGGTAAGGTAAAAGAGCTTTGAACTGTAGTAATTTAGAATAGAGTAGGGCATTTTTTTATTTTGGGGGGCTTTGTTATTTTATTAGGGGGCTTAGAGTAGGTGTAATTAGTTTAAAATTGTTGTAATATTTTTATTATGTTTGTAAATATTTTTTTATTTTTTGTAACTTAGTTCTTTTTTATTTTTTGTACTTTAGCTAGTTTATTTAATTGTATTTATTTGTAGCAATTGTATTTAATTAATTTATTGATAGTGTAGTGTTAGGTTAATTGTAGGTAATTGTAGGTATTGTATTTAATTAATTTATTGATAGTATAGCGTTAGGTTTATTTGTAACTTAGGTTAGGATTTCTTTTACAGGTAAATTTGTAATTATTTTAACTAGTTTAGCTATTAAATAGTTCTTAACTATTTAATAGCTATTGTACCTGGTTAAAATAAATACAAATTTACCTGTAAAATAAATATTAATCCTAAAATAGCTACAATGTAATTATAATTTATATTGTAGCTATATTAGGATTTATTTTACAGGTAAGTATTTATCTTTAAATAGGAATAATTTATTTAATAAGAGTTAATTAATTTCGTTAGATGTAAATTATATTTAATTTAGGGGGGTGTTAGTGTTAGGGTTAGACTTAGCTTTAGGGGTTAATACATTTATTAGAATAGCGGTGAGCTCCGGTCGGCAGATTAGGGGTTAATAATTGAAGTTAGGTGTCGGCGATGTTAGGGAGGGCAGATTAGGGGTTAATACTATTTATTATAGGGTTAGTGAGGCGGATTAGGGGTTAATAACTTTATTATAGTAGCGCTCAGGTCCGCTCGGCAGATTAGGGGTTAATAAGTGTAGGCAAGTGGAGGCGACGTTGTGGGGGGCAGATTAGGGGTTAATAAATATAATATAGGGGTCGGCGGTGTTAGGGGCAGCAGATTAGGGGTACATAGGGATAATGTATCTGGCGGCGGCGTGCGGACGGCAGATTAGGGGTTAATAAGTGTAGGTAGCTGGCGGCGACGTTGTGGGGGGCAGATTAGGGGTTAATAAATATAATACAGGGGTCGGCGGTGTTAGGGGCAGCAGATTAGGGGTACATAAGGATAACGTAGGTGGCGGTCGGCAGATTAGGGGTTAAAAAAATTTAATCGAGTGGCGGCGATGTGGGGGGACCTCGGTTTAGGGGTACATAGGTAGTTTATGGGTGTTAGTGTACTTTAGAGTACAGTAGTTAAGAGCTTTTGAAACCGGCGTTAGCCCAGAAAGCTCTTAACTACTGACTTTTTTCCTGCGGCTGGAGTTTTGTCGTTAGATGTCTAACGCTCACTTCAGAAACGACTCTAAATACCGGAGTTAGGAAGATCCCATTGAAAAGATAGGATACGCAATTGACGTAAGGGGATCTGCGGTATGGAAAAGTCGCGGCTGAAAAGTGAGCGTTAGACCCTATTTTGAGTGACTCTAAATACCGGCGGTAGCTTAAAACCAGCGTTAGGAGCCTCTAACGCTGGTTTTCACGGCTACCGCCAAACTCCAAATCTAGGTCATAGTTCCCCTCTGCAAAAATAGTGCAGGAACTCTGTTCCCATGCGTTCCCGCCCGTCTTGACCCCTGGACAGAATGAACCATGTCTGTTTGTGAATGGTGAGAAGGAAAGGTACGTGTGTACTGTGTGGGTTTGCTGGTGAATGGTGATAAGGGATTGCAAATGTTTTGTAACTTTCAAAAAATGAAACTAATTTTAAAGAGATAGTAAAGTCCAACTTAAACTTTCATGATTCAGATAGGGCATATCATTTTAAACAACTTTAAAATGTATTTTTATCATCAAATTTGCTTTGTTCTCTTGGTATTCTTTGTTGAGCGCTAAACCTAGGTAGGCTTATATGCTAATTTCTAAGCCCTTGAAGGCCGCCTCTTATCTCAGGGCATTTTGACAGTTTTTCACAGCTAAAGGGTGTTAGTTCATGTGTGCCATATAGATAACATTGTGCTTACACAAGTGGAGTTACCTAGGAGTCAGCACTGATTGCCTAAATTGCAAGTCTGTCAAAATAACTGAGATAAGGGGGCAGTCTGCAGCGGCTTAGATGCAAGGTAATCACAGAGGTAAAAAGTGTATTAATATAACAGTGTTGGTTATGCAAAGCTGGGGAATGGGTAATAAAAGGGATTTTCTCTCTTTTTAAACAATAACATTTTGGTGTTTACCATCTCTTTAACACGTTTGTTTGTTTTGAATTTTAAATGTTTGTACAACATTCTAAAATTTGTTAATTACATACGGCTAAAAATCATACCGCACTTGCGCTGCAGCTAGCGCAACACTTGTAATGTAGCCGATAGTACTTCTAATTCTATCTTTAAATTTAATATTCAATTTTATTTTTTCTAATTCGAATATTGCATAATATTCAAATTAGAAACATTTGAATCTTTATATTTGTAATAGTATTTCTAATGTTCTCTTTAAATGTAATATTTGAATTCTGCAATATTCGAAATAGAAACATTCAAATTGATATATTTGTATTTACTAAATTCCCTACTACATGAACTATTGAACTTCTGAATAGTATTTGCTAAATCGAATGTGGGTATTTAATCTAATTACGAACATTCAAAAATTAAAGTGACATTGGAAAACTGAAAATAACATTCGAATACGGAATTTTAATGGATTTTCGTTCTCATTAACATTCAATTGTCCAAAACAAATGTCTACAGGACTATTTGTTCTGCCAAGCGAATTGTACTTTCAGAACATTCGCCCATCCCTAATGGAGATATGAGAGTTGTATGAAACTGTGCAGATATGAGTTGTGTGTGAATGTCACTGGGAGCTAGCTGAACACATCTGGTGATCCAATGACAATACACAAATAGCCACCAATCACTAGTTCTCTCCAAGTAGTGTAGGTAGGTGTCTGGAGCACTACATGGTAATATTTTTGCACAACTACTGCTATAAAGCGCTACAGACACATGCAGACGTCTGAGCTTATCTCCCTGATTTTCAGCAAAGTATACTAAGAGAACGAATAAAGTTTTATAATAGAACTAGTTGATAAGCCTAGACAAAAAATAAACAAAGCTGTCCAAAATAATACATTTAAACTAAACTAATACCCCTATAAAAATAAAAATCCCCCACAAAATAAAAACACCCCCTAATGTAATACTAAACTACCAATAGCCCTTAAAGGGGCTTTTTGTAGGGCATTGCCCTAAATAAATCAGCTCTTTTACATTAAAAATAAACAAAGTCCTCCCTAACAGTAAAACCCCCCACCCACCAAACCCCCCAAAATAAAAAATAAAACTAACACTAATAAACCTAAACTACCCATTGCCTCTAAAGTTGCATTTGTATGGGCATTGCCCTTAAAAGGGCATTCAGCTCTTTTTTAGTGCCCCAAAAACCCTAATTTAAATGTAAAAAAAAAATATATACCTAACACTAAAGCCCCAAATAGGTACTCACGGTTCCTGAAGTCTGGCGGAGGTGGTCTTCTTCCAAGCGGGTCCATCATCTTCATCCACAGCAAAGGCGGCACGGAGCGGAGATGGGGAGCAGTGTTTCCCGATGTAGCTATCCTTGGAGGCGGTGACGGTCCTTGGCGGTGGTGCTCCTCTGTATCATGGAGGTTCCTCTTCATGCGATCGTCCGCCGCACACTGATGATTAAATGCAAGGTACCCCATATTTATTGGGGTAACTTGCATTCCTATTGGCTGACATTTTCACATCAGCCAATAGGATGAGAGCAAGTGAAATCTTATTGGCTGGTGAACAGCCAATAGGATGAGAGCAAGAGAAATTTAAGAAGGTGTCTAGCATTCATCCAGAATTTTGACAAAAATACTGGACACTTAAAAGTTTATTTATTTTTTATTTAAGTCCAAAAGTGCTAGCTATATTTAAAGGGACACTGAACCCAAAATGTTTCTTTTGTGATTCAGATAGAGCATGCAATTTTAAGCAACTTTCTAATTTACTCATATTATTAATTTTTCTTCGTTCTCTTGCTATCATTGTTTGAAAAAGAAGGCATCTAAGCTAAGGAGCCAGCCATTTTTTGGTTCAGACTCTGGACAGCCCTTGTTTATTGATGGGTGAATTTATCCACTAATCAGCAAGAACAACCCAGGTTGTTCACCAAAAATAAGCCGGTATCTAAACTTACATTCTTGTTTTTCAAATAAAGATAGCAAGAGAATGAAGACAATTTGATAATAGGCGCAAATTAGAAAGTTGCTTAAAATTGCATGCTCTATCTGAATCACAAAAGAAAAAATTTGGGTTCAGTGTCCCTTTAACAGGCTCCTTCTATGCCTCAATGTGTAACAAATATGGACCAAAAATAAGTGAATGTTGTTAAGGGGGTCCCATTGTGTTTAAAGGGATGGTAAAGTCATAATTAGACATTCATGATTTAGACAGAACATAACATTTTAAACAACTTTCCAATTTACTTTTATTATTTAATTTGCTTCTTTCTCTGTTATCCTTAGCTATGAGGTTTATCAGGGTAAGCTCAGGAGCAGCAAATAACCTAAGTTCCAGCTGCTGATTGGTGGCTGCATTTATATACTGATTGTCATTGGCTCACCCATGTGTTCAGTTAGAAACCAGTAGTGCATTGCTGCTCATTCAACAAATGATACCAAAAGAATGAAGCAAATTTGGTAATAGAAGTAAACTGGAAAGTGTTTTAAAATTGCATGTACTACCTAAATCCTGAAAGAAAAATTTTGGGTTTCATGTCCCTTTAACCCCTTAACGACACACGTCGTACAGGGTACGTCAGACACAAACTGGTTGCTAAAGACCAACGACATACCCTGTACGTCGTTAGGGGTTTAAAGCTTCTGGAAGCGATCCTGATCGCTTCCAGCCGCATTCAAGGTATTGCCGTAATGCCTCGATATTGAGGCATCACGGCAATACATTTTTTCAAACACCCATGCAGAGAGAGCTAGCGATGCTGCGATCGTTGGTGGGTGGGAGCTGCTGCAGGGAGGCGGGTGGGCGGCCATTGCTGGGGGGAATGACGACAGAGGGGGGGAAGTGGGCACACGCATGGGGCGGAGGCGGGAGCGTGCACGGGGTGGGAGTGGGCGGGAACCCTACACTATGGAACAGTGTAAAGGGAAGGAGGGAGAGAGGAGGGGCGACATATTTTATCTAAGGGAACTGGGAGGGGGTGGGGCTGGTTAATGAGGGGGGGGGGCAGCTACATTACAGAAAAATAAATAATAAATAAATAAAATAAAAAAATATTTTTTTATAATTTGTATGCAAACTGGGTACTGGCAGACAGCTGCCAGTACACAAGATGGCGGACAATAAGGTTGAGGGGGAGGGTTAGAGAGCTGTTTGGGGGGATCAGGGAGGTTGGGGGCTAAGGGGGGATCCTACACAGCAGAATATGTTGTTGTTTTTTGTTTTGTTTTTTTAAAAAAACTTTTATTTTAGTACTGGCAGTTTCTGCCAGTACTTAAGATGGCAGGGACAATTGTGGGGTGGGAGAAGGAAGAGAGCTGTTTGAGAGGGATTAGGGTGGGTTCAGGGGGTGGGATGTGTCAGGTGGGAGGTTGATCTCTACACTAAAGCTAAAATTAACCCTACAAGCTGCCTAATTAACCCCTTCACTGCAGGGCATAATACAAGTGTGGTGCGCAGCGGCATTTAGCAGCCTTCTAATTACCAAAAAGCAATGCCAAAACCATATAAGTCTGCTATTTCTGAACAAAGGGGATCCCAGAGAAGCATTTACAACCATTTGTGCCATAATTGCACAAGCTGTTTGTAAATAATTCCAGTGTGAAAACTAATGTTTGTGAAAAAGTAAGCAGTTTTTTTATTTGATCGCATTTGGCGGTGAAATGGTGGCATGAAATATACCAAATGGGCCTAGATCAATACTTTTAGTTGTCTACTACACTACACTAAAGCTAAAATTAACCCTACAAGCTCCCTACAAGCTCCCTAATTAACCCCTTCACTGCTGTGCATAATACACGTGTGGTGCGCAGCAGCATTTAGCGGCTTTCTAATTACCAAAAAGTAATGCCAGAGCCATATATGTCTGCTATTTCTGAACAAAGGGGATCACAGAGAAGCATTTACAACCATTTGTGCCATAATTGCACAAGCTGTTTGTAAATAATTTCAGTGAGAAACCTAAAGTTTGTGAAAAAGTGAACGATTTTTTTTTTATTTGATCGCATTTGGCAGTGAAATGGTGGCATAAATATACCAAAATGGGCCTAGATCAATACTTTGGGTTGTCTACTAAAAATATATATACATGTCAAGGGATATTCAGGGATTCCTGACAGATATCAGTGTTCCAATATAACCATCGCTAACTTTGAAAAAAAAAAATGGTTTGGAAATAGCAAAGTGCTACTTGTACTTATTGCCCTATAACTTGCAAAAAAAGCAAAGAACATGTAAACATTGGTTATTTCTAAACTCAGGACAAAATGTAGAAACTATTTAGCATGGTTGTTTTTTGGTGGTTGTAGATGTGTAACAGATTTTTGGGGGTCAAAATTAGAAAAAAAAATTAATCATATTTTATAAAAAAATGTATGATATCTTTAGAAAGTCCATTATACAGTTTGAAAAACTGTATATAATATGTGTGGGTACAATAAATGAGTAAGATGAAAATTACAGCTAAACGCAAACACAGCAGAAATGTAAAAATAGCCCTGGTCCTTTAGGGTAAGACAATTGAAAAATGGTCTTGTCCTTAAGGGGTTAAGTTTGTTACTGTAAGCCAAAGAGATAAAATTATTTATTTGTATGTTACTTGCAGGTATAATGACTGCTAGGGATGGGGGAATTTGTTTAAATTCAAATTCGAATGGTAGAACAAATTTTATTGCTGACTCGATTTTGAAAAAATATTCTTTAAAATTAGGAAATCTAATATTATTTCCGGTTTTCGAATGTAACTTTCGATTTTGAATGTTGGTTTTGATTTTGAATGTTCATAATAAATCGAATATACACATTTGAATTTTGTTCAAGAGCGGGGGCTATGGTAGAGCTTTGGGGGAAGATTGTGTGACCCCATTTTCCAATGTGCCCAGTCATGGATTCTCCAGTATTCTTGTAGAGGACAGCTGGCAACCCTACACTCAAGCTGCCTTTTATCAGACTCTGCTGTGAGGAGCTTAAGAGGGGAAAAAGGATGTTGACCTGGGAGAATGACTTGCACTGTAAGTGAGGGTAAAAGGGGGGGGTCGATTTCAAGGGGGAGAGGTACCAAATAGTGTGATAACGTAACGGATACGATCTGAGGGATAGGATGTGCAGATGGATACTCACAAAAGGCGTTGCACATCCAGTCCAATAACTAATGAACCGAGGCTTCAGAGCCACTCAGCTGACTCGGGTGATCAGGCAGGACAACTGGATAACCACGGAGCTCCTCTCTAATGACGTTTTTCCACCTGGGCTGAACTTGACCAATCAGGAAGTAGCACCTACAATAGGTCTACTTAAAACAATGTAAAGTTGGTCGTAACCAAAGAGCAAGGTACGAAGGCTTTAAAAGATTTATTTTAATAACACATTAAAACATTAGGTTGCACAGCAACGCATTTCTCGGCCATAGTGCCGTTTCATCAGGCTGTCTTTTTATTTTAAAAAGTCACATTAAAGGGACATATTACTCAAAATTCTTTTTTAGCATCTACATGAAAAAGCAGCAGTTAAAAATGTTAAAAACATTTATTTATTTATTTATTTTGCATTCAAAAAATGTTACGGAAAAGCTATTTAAAGGGACATAAAACCCAAAACATGATTTGTGAGTACATTTTTTTTAAACTTTACAATTTACTTCTATTATCAAATTTATTTCGTTCTCTTGGTATACTTTGTTGAAAAGCTGGCGTGTAGGTGTGTGCATATGAGAATGAAGTATATTTGATAACAAAAAGCAATTCATTTTTTTGATTTTTTTTTAAATTGTATGCTCAGTCTAAATATCAAAAGAAATATTTAGGATTTCCACTCCCTTTAAATTGAATGTGGAACAAACAGGAAGTGCATGATTGTATACAACTGGTTCCCAGGACTCTAATGCTCATTGGCTTATAGGGAGAATTTAGCTAGAAAAAGCCGGTTTCCTTTAATAAAGAAACATCTATTTTTCAAAAAACAAAAAACTGTCACACACTTAAAAGAGCAAAAGATACATTTGTGTTATTAATATACAGTATATACTAGCCATTATGTTCTTCATTGCAAAAGCTCTGCATTTGAAATCATTTTTTAACCCTTTGAGTGCTAATGACGGCTCTGAGCCGTCACAGAGTTTCCCACTCTGGCTGGTGCTAATGACGGCTCAGAGCCAGGGGCGGACTGGGCCGGGGGGCGGGGGGGCAATTGCCCCCTGGGCCTCTTTGATGTATGTGAAATGGGCCGCAGGCTAGCCTGGCTGAAAAAAAATAAGTGACATGTGACAGTGTGTGTTTGCTTCTTTGCGATCGCGCTATTAGACAACGAGTGCTGATTCTGTCATCTGTCTCTGAACTAATAAAATACATTTATTTATTTCCAATCCTGAGTTTTTGAATAATTGTGACACTATACACTACAGAGATGCAGATGATTATGCGAATGCGATGATGCGACCGCCCGGCCGGGCTGGCTGTGGCGGATCAGGACAGGGGCAGTCAGTCACTGTGTCAGACCCAGATTGATTGATAATCAGATCAGCATCATGATCAATGATCATGATGCTGATCTGATTATCAATCAATCTGGGCCGCACTGCCGCCACTGTCGGCCCGGAGCGGGCCTCACGCTCTCTCAGACTCTCAAGTCCTCAGCGCTTCCTGTCCCTGAATCCTGACTCCTCCTCACTTCCACCCGGTGTCAGCACTGTTTGCAGCTGCGCATTATAACAGCCCAGCCACGTGACGCGGGAACTTCCCGCGGGGAAGATCACAGTACTCGTGACTGAGGCTGAGCTGACTGAGTCAGGGAGAGAGTGCTGAGAAACAGCGTGGACTGCGGCGAGGTAGGCTGCTGGCTGCTGCCAGGCTTGCTATTTAAGGCTGGTGCCGTGGTTGGTGGACTGGGGAGGTTGATGGTGCCTGACTGTCTACTCTGTGGTGACTGAGTGTCAGAGTAAGAGTGTGAGCAATGCATAACAAATAGTGGAAGAGAAACAAAAACAAAGCAAGCAAGCAAACAATGAGAATCTGTGGCAGAAAAAGTCTCTTAAATAATCCCAGTTATATCCACTGGTTCAGATATATATTAGAAGTCTAATCAGGACAGGGAGAAAAAAAATGTCTTACTGTAATAGGGGCCAGGGCAAATTTAAAAAGGGTGATTGGAAGAGAAACAAAGCAAGCAAACAATGACAATCACCCTTTTTAAATTTGCCCTGGCCCCTATTACAGCAAGACATTTTTTTTCTCCCTGTCCTGATTAGACTTCTAATATCTGAACCAGTGGGATAACTGGGATTTAAGACACTTTTTCTGCCACAGATTGTCATTGTTTGCTTTGTTTCTCTTCCAATCACCCTTTTTAAATTTGCCCTATTACAGTCCTGATTAGACTTATACTTTATCTGAACCTGACCTTGGGAAATAATTTATAACTACAGTCAGACTGTGAACATAGAACAAAAGTGCATTATGGGAAGATCAAGATCTGCTTAACAGAACTGTAAGAATCTGAGAGTCTGGTTTTGGGTTTGGTTGCAGAGAAGGGTTAACTACAGGCAGATCTTGCATTGCCTGAAACTGAGTACAGTTATGTAAAAAAAAACTGCTATTAGCAAACATGATGACATGATCATCACAAATCACACAATAATTCCCCAGGCAGAGTAGTCAATATAATAATCCAGTGGAATGGATTACATTATATTTATTAATACATTATAGCATAATGGCTGCTGGATGGTTCATCAGGCTCTATAATCAGCAATGGCTGAAAATCTATCAATGGCTGAAAATCAAGGCTAATTACTGCCTATTTGTTTTTCTGCAGGCTGCAGCAATGCCATGGGCTTTATTTATTTCTTGCAATCTTGCTGCTGAGTCTGACCCTAGAGACCTCACCTCACCTGATCTTGATTAGTGATTAATACTACCAACAACAGTTGATGCATGTTTTAATTTATGTTTGCTTCTATATATAAGATTAAAGAGTAATATATAATTTTATTTTAAACGTTTGTTTAATTTTCTTTACTATGTTTGTTTTAAATTACATGGGGACAGGAATAGGTGGGCGGGTGCGGGAAGGTAGCGGGCAGGGGGTCGAGTTGCTGCACCATGGGCCTCTGGGTTGTACTTTCCCCCTGGGCCAAAAGTTGCCAGTCAGCCCCTGCTCAGAGCCGTCATTAGCACTCTCCCACCTTGAGGGAAATCTGAGGGCTCCCACCCGCTCCTACTCCGGCGATCGGGCCTACATAGTGACAGGCATCGCCGGGCTTCACGTGATGCGTGGTGAGTGTAGGAGCAGGGGGCATGCTGCTTAGAAGCCTGTATCTCAGGCATCTAAGCAGCTAAAGACCCCCAAGACCCACTGTTGAAATGGTAATCGTCTAACCTTTCCAATAGTGTAATTATTGGGGGTCTGGGAAAAAAAGTTTAATTTTTTTTTTAAAAATAAATTAAAAAAACCTTAAAAAATCTTAGCACCCAGGTGGGAAAGTGCTTAGCACTCAAAGGGTTAAAAGCATTTAAACTGTCATATATTATGTCCATTTATGTTAAAAAGAGTTTCTTATCAATGTATATAATGTTAAAAAAGTAAACATTTAAAGGGACACTAAAACACACAATTTAAAAAAAAATCCAATTTACTTCTATTACGAAATCGTGCAGTCTTTTTATATACTCACTTTTTGAGACACCAGCTCCTACTGAGAATGTGCAGGATGTCCTAATGTATACATACATAGTCTGTGATTCGCTGATAGCTGTCTCAAGATACAGGGGCCAGGGAAATAGGGGAAATTTCAAATTTGTCAGTTAAAAAATCTGCTCATTTGAAATTCAGAGTGTTGCTGCATTGTCTTGTTATTAAACATTTGTTGATTATGCAGTTTTACTGTATTAAATGGTCAATAAAATATGAACTAAACATTCTAAAAAAAATGCACCTACACAATGGCATTGATCCAGTATAGGAAAAGAACATTATATTTTGATGGACTAATATTTTAGGCATCCTCCTACCTTGTATTATAATTTTATATATGTTTCATACATATTTATTACAGTTTCTAAAGGATTTCCAGCTAAAAATGTAATGCAAAACAGGACCTAGGAACACAATGATGTCACAGTGGTGCTGTGAAAAGAATGAGATTACATAGCAACTGTATCCTAAGAGACATACACAGACGGAAGGAGGGGCAGAGCTGGGAGTGAGGACTAGTGACTGGAGTGGATGGAAAAAGAAAGCAGAGTAAGAAAGTGGAATAGGGAAAGAGAAAATGAGAAGGAATGAGAGAAAATGAGAGAGTGAGAGAGAATGAGAGAGTGAGAGAGAATGAGAAGGAATGAGAGAGAATGAGATAGTGAGAGAGAATGAGAGAGTGAGAGAGAAGGAGAGGGTGAGAGAGTATGAGAGGGTGAGAGAGAATGAGAGGGTTAGAATGAGAGAGAATGAGAGGGTGAGAGAGAATGAGAGGGTGAGAGAGAATGAGAGGGTGAGAGAGAATGAGAGGGTGAGAGAGTATGAGAGGGTGAGAGAGAATGAGAGGGTGAGAATGAGAGAGTGAGAGAGAATGAGAGAGTGAGAGAGAATGAGAGGGTGAGAGAGAATGAGAGGGTGAGAGAGAATGAGAGGGTGAGAGAGAATGAGAGAGTGAGAAAGAATGAGAGGATGAGAGAGAATGAGAGAGAGATTGTGTGTAAGAGAAAGGCAGAGACAGAAAGAAGGAGGGCAGAGATAGTGGAAGAGAGACAGACAGACAGACAGACAGAGAGAGTGAAAGAGACAGGGAGAGATATGGAATAGTGTGTGAGAGAGAGAGGGAGAAAGATATGTGTGTGAGAGAGTGAGTGAGAGACACACACAAAGAAAGAGAGTGAAAGAGAAGGGGAGAGAGATAGCGGGTGTGTGAAAAAGAGACAGAGAGAGGTGAGTCTGTGTGTGAGACAGACAAAGAGAGTGAAAGAGAGAGGGGGAAAGATGGGGAGTGTGCGTGTGAGAGATAGAAACAGACAGAGAGTGAAAGAGAGGGAGAGAGATGTGTGTGTGTGTGTGTGTGTGTGTGTGTGTGTGTGTGTGTGTGTGTGTGTGTGTGTGTGTGTGTGTGTGTGTGTGTGTGTGTGTGTGTGTGTGTGTGTGTGTGTGAAAGAGAGACACACACACAAAGAGAGTGAAAGAGAAAGGGAGAGAGATGGGAGTGTGTGAAAGAGTGACAGAGAGAGAGAGAGGGAGGGAGAGAGAGGGCAAGAGAGAGAGAGAGCGCGAGAGGGGGAGAGATGTGAGTGGGAGAGAGAGAGAGTGACACACACACAAAGAGAGAGAGTGAAAGAGAGAGGTAGAGATAAAGAATGAATGTGAGAAAAAGACAATTAAACAGAGAATTTTAGATTAAGCATGAATCTGAGGGAGTAACTTTAAGAGAAGAAACTATCTGAGATAAAGAAATAGAGACTGAGAGACCAGAATAATATGATAGTAAAAGTGTATATATCTAAAACATGGAACTTATAAGAGAAAAAAATAGAATGACTGGTATAGATTCACTAACACCTCTTTTCTGCATCTCCAAGTTCTCCATTAATTGCTTTGTTATTCTAGGGAGCCCACACACTGAAGAATGGAGAGGTTAATGACCTTTAGAAAATGGGTTCCTTAGAGTTATCTAAGAACTGGAGAGATTGTATAGTTTGAAGAGACTGGAGAAAGTTGTTAGTGACTCTACTCCAGTGATTGTGTCAGATTTTGAATGTGGTTGAGAAAGCTTTGTTGCGTTGAGTGAGAAATTGAGGTTCTAGAGAAAAATTATCTAAAATAATATGATCAACAAGCTATTTCCTTTCAGACAAGATATACGTTGTCCATTGTTTCAACATCTGAAGAACAATAGTTTGTGCAGTTGTAACTTTTCCTCTACGTTTTCCAGGGCATACAGAGACCTCCACAATAATCACATGGCGTATTCTCCAATGGGTGCCAAAGCCTGGCAAGATGCATCATATAAGACAATCCAACTCGCCCATGATCTGAAGCTTAGCCCAGGTCCTGTTGCCAATGGTCAGTGGGCATCAAGAACAAATAATGGCACAAATCAAATTAAGGGCAACAGGAAAGACTTAACAACTCCACCACCCTTTCAAAAAGAGCTCATCTCCGAAGCGTGCAACACTTTCGCACGTGATTACATGAGAGATGCGCAAAACTCACTTTATAGTCTGAGACTTGCCCTTTTGGAGACCAACCGCCATATGCACAAACTACAAAGAGAGAGAGATGCTCTGTTACGTTGTCATGCCAACATCAGGAAAGACATAGTCACTAACCGGGAAACTGCTGCACTCCGTGGGATAAGGCCCAAAGGCGAGAGGGTGAGTGTCTAACTATATTTTTCTAATGGCTATCCCATAATTAAAGACGCAAAAAGAAATAAAGTTTTGTTATTAAAGGGACACTAAACACTAAATATATTTCATGCACCTCCCTCTCATCATCTGTGCTGCCATATTGGAACCTAGGTTACACAGTTGTCATCTGAAGTAGAGTTGCTGCACATGTGCATTGGGATATGGTTAAAGATACATATAATTATATTTAAACAGGTCTTGAAATTTCCACTAGCTCCTATCTTTTATCTTCTAAATATTTTTCAGGCACACAAGTTGAAAATAAACTTGGGTATAGTGCTGGAGTCTATTTGTGCCTCTTCTTTTATATATATATATAATATTTTTTCCAGATACTACTAAGAAAAGGAGATTTTGTTATTAAAAATATCTCACCTACTGTAAATTATGTATGTATTATGTATGTTATATACATTTTGGTCTAGTATAATTTTTTTATAATGTACATAACTCTTTGAACATGAGTACTGATGTATGTGAATGTGTATATCTCTATTAGGGAGACGCAATGTCACTTGTCAAATGTAATTTGTTTACCAACCTTGGATACCTTTATAGAATGAATATGTCAATAGTTCTATGGGAAATGTTTTATCTGCTATGTTGAATGTAAAATGCGTGCCAAATGCTCTATGTGAGATTTGTATCGAAAGTCAAATATTATGTTGAATATTCTTATTTATTTATATACTAAAGACATGAAATTGATTCAATATACGTCTACAATGAATAATAACAGCTGAGAATTAAAGCTCAGACTAACTAAATGTAACACTTAAAGGACCAGTAAATACCGTAGATTTGCGTAATCAACAAATGCATGATAACAAGACAATGCAATAGCTCTTAGGGGTAGATTTAACATTGGTCGAGCGGACATGATTCGCTGTAGACATGTGTGATTAGTTTCGGATCGATTCGGAAATTTGGAAAATTCTGAAAATTCGGATCGATTCGAATTTCCGAATTAAAATACTGCCGAATCTACCGAATAAATCCGAATCGAATACATCCGAATCGATTCGAATACATCCGAATCGATTCGGATGTATTAGGTAGATTCGGATGGCCGTGTATTACACTAGTATTGTACAGTATATTAGGTTTTATCACTCTGCTATGGGTTAAACCTAATATACAGTACATAATACTAGTGTAATACACAGCACATCCCACCTAACACTTACCAAAATTCCGAATTTCCGAATCGATTCGAACCGAATCGAATCGAACCGAATCGAACCAAATTTTTTCCGAATCCGAAAGAATCCAAATGAATCCGAAACGAATTCATTCGAATTTTTCCGAATTCGAATAGATCCGAACTGAAATTCAAATCGATCCGAATCGATCCGAACCGAAATGAATTTTTCGAAGCTGCACAAGTCTAATTCGCTGTAGCGTATCCGTATCGGGATGATTCACTCTCAAATGCTGGATACCCATAGTTGGAGAATCAGCATTTGAAGATTATATCATTTTTATTTGAATCTGAATAACATTAATTAACATTAAGTACAGTAGAATTGCATAACCAACAAGTACATAATAAAAAGACAATGCAATAGCGCTTACTCTGAATTTTAAATTTCAAAATGTACCGCCCCCTTGTATCATGTGACAGCCTCATCCAATGACAGCCTCATAAATGTGTACACACTGTGAACTCTTGCTCAGTAGGTGCAGGTGCCTTAGAACGTTTGCATATACAAAGATTGTGCACATTTTGATAATGAAAGGAAATTGGAAAATCTCTTTTAATTGCTTATAATGTGCTCTCTGAATCATGAAAGTTTAATTTTGATTTTAGTGTCCCTTTAAAGGGACACTGAATGCCTAGTAATTACAAGACATTTCTATTGTCTTGCTATAGAATAGCATATATCCAAGTTTAAATATTTTCAAAACAAATTAACACTCAATTGCAATCATTTAGAAAAGCTTATCAAATGATTTATCTATAAAAATGGTGAATATTGAAGAAAAATCATTCTATAAAGTTTTTTAAAGGATTGTGATTGACCCCCCCTTGTTTGCTGCAATCGTTTTCCAATAGCCAAAACTCTGCCTACCATTTACCTTATTTGGAGGAGCCAATCCAGACTTACTGAAGTAGACAATACCAGCCACGGTCATTATGTTAGGAAAAACTGCATTGTTTTGCAGTCTGACAACCACTGCTAAGGTCTATTAGCAAGGTTCATCTTGAGAAGTCTGCATTGTGCACTTCCAGTTCTGAGCATTAAAAAAACCCTCACAATTTCTCGGAGTTAAATTACATGAAAAGGGGGCAAAATAAATACTGAACTTATATTGCAAAGTTGTTTTACTATGCATAATTAATCTTTTTATATTAAAATCTCAAGGCATTTACTGTACCTTTTAGTAACCACATTTTAATGTCTAGGTTTTTTTTACACTGTTTTTCCCATTTTTAAATAAAATGAATGTAGTAAAATTTAAAAATTCTTATAACAAAGCAAAATATTCAAAATTTGGCCTGCAAATTTTTTAAAAAAGTATTTATTATAAATAAATGTACAAAAATTTTGAATTGTATTAAATAGTTTGATCATTTGTTAATCTTGTATCTGTATATATGTAACTTTTGTGCGTATATGTGTTTTGTCTTTATTTATGTATGTGCCTTCTTGTTGGTATACATGCATATGTAAGTATGCCTGTGCTTATAAGACTTTTTGTGCATTTTTGTTTTGCATGAATGTGTATATGTCTAGGTATGTATTGGCGTGTTTTTATGGTTAACAATCTGTCCCCCAAAAGCTCTATATTAGCCCCATCCCATGATGATATATATTTTTCACAACTGTGCAGTAATTTCACCCCTTGGCTGCCTTTAACATACAAATTATTAATTTGTATCACTTTAGCTGCCTGTAACATATGTAAACAGAAGTAATTTGACCCCCTTAAAGGGATAGGAAACCCCAAAATGTTCTTTCTTGATTCTGATAGAACATACTGTTTAAACAACTTTCCAATTTACTTCTATTATCAAATTTGCTTAAATCTCTTGTTATCCTTTGCTGAAGGAACAGCATTACACTACTGACAGCTAGATGAACACATCTAGTTAGCCAATCACATGAGATAATGTGTGCAGGCACCAATTAGCAGCTAGCTCCCACTAGCGTAGGATATGTGCGTATTCTTTTTCAACAAGGGATACCAAGAGAACAAAGCACATTTGAAAATAGACGTAAATTAAAAAGTGTCTTAAAATAACCTGCTCTATCTGAATCATGCAAGTCCAATTTTGACTTTCCAATCCCTTTAACTGCCTCTACCTGCTCCTTATTGTAAAACACTCAGGGACATTTAAGTGTCCACTAATTTTGTGAAGATTTAACTGGACAGCTTGCTAAAATACTGGAATGGTTGAATACGGGACACCTAGCAACCCTACATGTTTTGAGAGGGTGTGTACGTATATGTGAGCATTTATAGCTGGGCATGTAAACACATTTCTACTCCTTCACTTCCTGCTAATCTATGAGAAAGGTTATATAAAACATTGTGAGGAATAAAGGATCCACAACCATAAATACAGTCCTACATGAAAAGGACAGTCTACACCTTAGTCATCTTAAAGTCTTACTTTAGATTAATCTGTAAATATTCTCCTGCACCCTTTCTACATCATGCAGAGGAATGGTAAAAAAAAGTGATTTAAAAATTAATATTGTTTCTGGCTACTTTGACATGGCTTTCAAGCTCCACCCACTGATGACATCACAATCTGGGCTGCATCTAAGCACTCTGCTGAATAGCATTGACAGTCTGTTGAATCCAATTAGTGAGTCTTGTTTAACTAGTCAAGCCATTAATGCAGCCTAGTTAGTGATGTCATCAGTAGGCGAAAGCTTGACAGCCATTTCAAAGTGACCAGAAACAAGTCATTTTAAAATAACTTTTTACTGTGACAAGAGGTCCCAATTTAAAGGGCCATGATACCCAAATGTTGAAACACTTGAAAGTGATGCAGCATAGCTGTAAAAAGCTGACTAGAAAATATCACCTGAACATCTTTATGTAAAAAAGAAAGATATGGCTAACCGCTGAGCAAGATAGACGCACTAGAGAGGAGCTCTGTCAGGCGTTATAGTTTAAAGTTTATTTAACCGGCCAAATTCGGCCATAATTGCCACTAAATTTACTCCCAGGACACTTAGAAGCAAGCGAGTACTTGTAAAGGCTTGTGGAACCTAACTTCAGGAATCTCAACTGACCTTGCTGTCGGGGGGTTGGCAGTCAGCCATTTCCCTTTGGGTCATTTACCGCAGCCTCGCCGCTCTCACCTACACAGCCTCGGAGGGTCGGGGCTCCGCTCTGAGATGTCCGTGGAGGTGTTTTGCTGTGCCTGAGGTCTGGGTCTGTGCCGAGGTTCACGGTGCCTGGCGGGTTTCCGCCACCGCTCCCTAAGGAAGAAGATAGAGGCCAAAAAGAGTTCCGGTGAGCCATCCTAAGGCCCCAAGAGCAAGCCCGCACACCACCCTGCCCTGGGCAAAGACACTGCCGGGAAACGGACGCCCGGACCTTCACAGTCCAGCTGGGCTGCAGGAGATCTCCCACCTCTCATCACTGCTCCGCTCCGGAGCAGCAGTTTGTAACCGGCTGCAGTTGCCGGGTGTCAGTCAGGTGGTCACCTACCTCGGAAAACCCCTCTGTGGTACAGGGATTGTGTTCATATTGCTGCCCTGCCGACCACGCAGGCAGATGGATGTAGAGTTCACGAGGTGGGAGTGAAGTGACATCGCCAAGCGCACCATACTTCCAGTGGCGCGAACATCCGCCATCTTGGGGCCTGAGCTCCTTGCTTCATCCAGGATCCTTAGCAGTGGAGCATGTCATACTTTGGACAGCAAGGACCACACTTCCATCAGCAGAGGATTTGCCGCCCAGCCGCACTACGTTGATTGGTGAGACTGTTCCTCTATACATTTCTTATATTGCTGGCCGGGTGTTGGGGGGCCTACTCACAAAGAGTTGTATTGCCCAGCTTGGGGAGAGACTATTCTAGAGGGGAATTGAGCAGCCATTGCCCCCCTTGAACTTTGTGGCTGTGCAGCCTATTCCCGCACTAACGGAGGTCACACTGACAGGCCCTGGGAACGCTCTTAATAGGAGTAATCCTACCAATTTTACAGCAGTCTTTTAGAAGAGCATCCCCAGTGATTATTAAGAACCATTAAACAGGTCCTGTTAAGACATTCCTTGCCTGCTCACGCTATCTCCACTTGGGCACTGAACTGTTTATCTGAAACCTGACTTAAACTGCTCTCTCAAAGTTAGGCCAGCCTCAAACAGAGCACCCTGAGACTCTCCTTAGATAGTTAAGGAACCCAGTGCCTTTTCAGCCACGCACAGCAGTCTGACACATGACCTGTGAAACACATCCCTGCAGTCCATATTAGCCTGTGTATATACCTTAGACTGTTAACAAATATTGCTGCTGAGTTATTTCATGTGTCTCTGGCCCTGTACTGCACAGCCTGACATTTCATGCTAGCGGGCCTTACTATACTGTTCACTTATTGCTGCTGCGTCAGCTTATGTGTCTTTGGGCCTTGGCTCAAGGTGGAGTGTTGTGTTATTTCATTGCTGGTCTAACAACTCTTTTTTCCTGCAGGTCCATTTCATGGTAGTAGTCTTGCCTGTAAACTAAGCTACTGTATGCTCCATTTCCTTTGCAGGGATTGCTGTATAATATTGCCCATAATTACTTTACTACTTAGGGCTTTTATATATTAATGTACATTTGTACTGATTAACCTATTGTGCCCTACATTTCAGGCCCTAGGTCTACATCGGGTTATTGAAGGTGTATTAGACCTGGTTTTGGAAATTGCAGAAAGTTATACCATCTAGGCTACCTTGTATGTTGACACTGTCGTGCCAGTTCTCTTTTTGTAATACTGATAATTCACACCTACAGCTAAGGGTGATTCACTTCTTCCCATCTGAAGTCAACCCTTCCTCAGTTAAGGGGTAGGTGATTCCATTTTGAGCTTAGCCTAACCCAAGTTCTGCACTATTGTTGATCCAATAAGGTATTTGTGGTATATTGACTGGTATATTCCGGCCAGCTCTGTGTGAATTAAAAGGGTTAATTGCTGCTTTCCAATCCCTCACCTCCCCGCTCCCACCTGGCTAGTCCAGGTGGGTCACATCCAATTCCCTTTCCCCTTCCTCCGGGTAGTATCCCCCTATTCCCCGAGGTGAGGGACCAGATTTGTAGTATCAATTGTGAGTATTCATGTAACTTTGACCTCTAAAGTGTGACTCAGCCCCGCTCTAACCATGAGATAGGTTTTATGTAAATTGTGTGGTTGAATGTGACATGCATAACCCTTGAATTTCTTCCACAACAGCAGTATATTGCCCTTGAGCCTCCAGGGATCTATTACTCTGCCTTCCAGGGATATAGTAACTAGTCTATAAAATGCCTCACATGATGAAGAAACATCCCAAATCAAACCCCAAACCTAAGAAGACAGTCTTTGACCACTTTGCCCACTCTTCTAAGGAGTCCCTACCCCACCCAGGTGGTGAAATGAGTGAACCGGACTCTCAAGATGAGGAGTCTCAATCCAGCCTACACTCCGCAACTGTCTCCCAACATTATATTACAGAATCGTCGCTCAAGAAATTTCTAGCCATTCAGACTAAGTCCATCACCCAAGAAATCCAGCGCAGCTCTGCAGAACTCAAGAAAGAAATCTCAGAAATTGGTGACAGAGTTGATGCGCTGGAGCGCAAGCAGGATGATCAGGCTGTAGATCAATCCAACATTCTGGCCTATGCCGAAAATCTGGCTGAGCAGATTTCACAATTAGAGTCTAAACTGGCTGACATGGAGGACAGATCGAGACGAAGTAATATCAGATTCAGAGGAGTCCCGGAATCGGTGGCTCCAGCAGATATTCAGAGTTACCTTCAGGATCTCTTCAGAGAGCTTATAGGCACCCCTGAAGGCCTCACTAGCACAATGGAGAGAGCACACAGGGCTTTGCGCCCTAGGTCAGTGAGTTCTGACAAGCCGAGGGATATCATAGTGTGCTTCCATAGCTACTTATATAAGGATCGCCTTCTTCAAGCTGCCTTCCGAAAACCAAATCTAAGTGGTAGGTTTGAGAGAGTACAATTACTACCTGACCTCTCAGCACACACCCTCCAACAACGTCGCCACTTTCAGTCAGTGACTTCTGCTCTACGCAAGGCCAACTTCCGATATCGATGGGGGTTCCCAACCAGGCTCATAGTAACCAAAGATAACCAGTCCATAACCATCACCACACCCTCTCAGGGTATGACCCTCCTGGCCTCATGGGGTTTATTAGTGGACCCCCTAAGTGCACGGGCCCAACCTCGGTCTGCCTTGAGAGCTTCAGCTCCTGAATGGTCGACGAAAGAACAGAGAGTAAAAAGACCTAAGATACAACAATCACAAGTATCCCAAGAACACTCTGAGCCCACTGAGTAGGTTCCTTTAGGAGTCATTGATCCTGGTTTAAATATATAAAGGCTCCTAGGTCTCATCTGATGGTTCTTTTTGACTAGCCTGCAACTTGAGTTAGGCAAGGTACTTATGAGGCTTATTGAGCCGTCAAAATGTTTATTTACTTAATAAGTTATATGTTATTTGTTTTGGTAAGATACGTTATCTGCTGTTTTGTAACCGGTTTGGTTTAAGCACTTTATGTTATGATAATTATGTTATTAGAGCGGGGCTGATGTTCTTGCCCCACTGCACTAGCTCCAGAGCTGTATGCTCAACCCCCCCACTGAAGCCCACGTCAGGGCTCCCTCGAGGTGGACTACTTCCACCGCTCCAGAGGCACTATCAAGTGTCTTCCCTATTTCCTTACCTCTCCTCTCCTTATCTTCTCCCCCACTCTGTTTCCCAGACACTGGTACTCGGACCCTCCGTACCCAGCTCTTAATCACTCCCAGACATGACTTGCTCTCCTTTGAGGTTTCTCACCCAAAACGTTAGAGGACTTAACACTCCCTTTAAGAGAAGTCTCTTACTGCGCTCACTGAAACACCACAATCCTGACATAGTGTTCCTCCAAGAGACGCACTGGCTAATTGACGAGCCGATCAGACTCTCCTCCAGGGAATATACACATATAGAGTATGCACCCTTCACCAAAAAAGCCAGAGGCACAGCTATTCTTTTGCACAAGAGGTTAGCTGTCGAACCAGTCTTGACCATTAGAGATCCACAGGCCAGATATATCATCCTAATCTGTAACATCAACCATGTGCTCTATACACTTGTCTCAGTCTACTTGCCCAACACTCACCAGACTAAGTGCCTCAAACACATACTTCATGTTATTTCCCAACACAAACAAGGTAGGGTTATTCTCTCGGGAGACTTTAACATGACCTGGGATCCGAATGTAGATAGAAAATCCTCTAACTTGGCCAGGGCGCCTCCTTCTACAGAACGACTTGCTGCGAAATTCCGTACTCTCATGACAGGGTCAGGTTTCTTTGACATATGGAGGGCTATCCACACTAAGGATCGAGACTACACGCACTACTCACATCCACATCGACAATACGCCAGACTTGACTACATGTTCTCTACGGCAGACTCACTAGATCTGGTCACTAACACAGCCATCTCTATTTGCCCCTGGTCCGACCATGACTGTGTCACTGCCGACCTCATCTCCTCACACACTACTCGCACTAGACCCTCCTGGCGCATGCCTCACAATCTCCTACAAGATATTGCCCTTAGAGAAAAACTGTGTACAGAAATTAAACACTTCCTGGAAACTAATGACCAGGCTCAGGTCGGAGATGACACCCTCTGGGGAGCTGCTAAAGCAACCATTAGAGGCTTAATGATATCTGAACAGGCTAAACTCCGAAAGCAAGCGGGTCTCTCATTGTCCCAGGCTCACATTAAACTTAGAAATCTAGAATCCCAAAATAGAGTAAAGCCTGCTAACTCCTTAGCAGCCCAAATAATAGATCTTAAAAATCACATCTCACAGCTAGAGCTTAGGAGAACCCAGGATAACCTAACTAAACTCAAGCAACTGTACTTTTATAAGGGCAATAAGGCGGACACCCTTCTAGCCAACAAAATTAGAAACAGAACTAGTATCTCACATATACATAGCATTGTCAAAGAGAGCTCCCTCCTCAAAATTCCCTCACAGATAGGGGAGGCTTTTGCTGAGTTTTACTCTAACCTCTATAGCATAGAAAGGTCTGAGAGCCCCCCTGTGACCTCAACAGACTCTATCCGTGAGTACTTAAAAGCACTGAACCTACCGTCCCTCTCACCCGATCAAAAGGATACCTTAAACTTGCCATTCTCTCTCAGAGAAGTGCAACAAGTCATCAAGAATTCTAAATCATTTAAATCGCCTGGACCAGATGACTTCCCAGTGCATTTCTATAAAACTTACATTCAAGAACTTTCCCCCTTGCTTCTTAGACTCTTTAACTTAGCTAGAAGTGAAGGTAAATTCAAGAGTGAATTCCTTGAAGCCACTATTATAACTATTTTGAAACCCAATAAGGACCCCTCTCTTTGTGCCAGCTATAGGCCAATTTCGCTAATCAACACTGATATTAAATTCTTCTCCAAAATCTTAGCTAATCGTATTGCCAACCTTCTTCCCCATCTGATCAATCCAGACCAAGTAGGATTTATCCCCAAAAGAGAAGGGCCAGATAACACTAGAAGACTTTTGAATGTGATGAGCCTGTCATCCAGCCTTAATAAACCTATGGCGATTATTTCATTGGACTCCGAAAAGGCCTTTGATCGGGTGAGATGGCGGTTCCTGTGGGAAGTGCTTGATATCTTTCAATTCCCAAGCTCCCTAGTGGGAGCAATTAAAGCCTTATATTCTACTCCCTCCGCCTCGGTAAAGGGGCTCGGTTTCCAAACTCCCCCTTTCTATATCTTCAACGGGACTAGACAGGGTTGTCCCCTGTCACCCCTGCTCTTTGCGCTGGCCATCGAGCCGCTGGCAGAACAAATCAGATTGGACCCACACATGGGCGGGACCACCCTATGTGGTACTAAGCACAATATAGCCTTGTTTGCTGACGACATTACCCTTTTCTCTTCGGATCTTGCAACCACTCTTCCTAGACTCCTACAGATAGTCAGGGAATTTAATGCCCATTCTCACTATAAACTAAACATTCCTAAAACAGAAATCTACACCCAAGGCTTCCAGCACTCGTCATTGGCCCCTCTAAAAACCAAATACCCTTTCAGATGGTCAGAAACATCGGTGACGCATTTAGGCGTCAAACTTTCCAATGACTTCCCCCGGATTATTAGGGACAATTATCTCCCTTTGCTATCCGAGCTTCGCTCCCTTAGTAAGAGTTGGAACCTCTCGCAAGTCTCGTGGATGGGACGGATCGCAGCTTTAAAGATGTCTTTCCTACCTCGTCTCACATACTTATTCCGTTGTCTGCCAATCAGAGGTCCCAGGCAAATTCTTTTACAATTCCAGAGCGAATTCACTAAACATATTTGGCAGGGCATACCCCCAAGAGTGGTGCAGAGAGTTCTGCAATTGCCCAGGTTAAAAGGAGGTCTGGGCTCTCCCTCAATAGTAAGATACTACGAGGGAGCCATGCTCACCCATGTCTCACAATGGGGAGTCAAGCAGTCTACCTGCAAATGGCGCTCCATCGAACAGGCTTCGTTACCCTACAACCTAACCTTATGAGACCTGATCTGGACGCCCACACATTGTCGCAGAGAATTAACCTTGATAAATCCCATCATTCGGGAATGCCTGCAATTTTGGGATAAAATTCGTCACTCTAGACAAATTGCCCCTCACCCTTCTCCCATAACCTCAATGCCCGGCCTTTTGGCAGGCTTACAGGATTCCCATCCACTGACATGGACTCAAATCGGAATTAATGTGGTCTCGGACCTCTGGCTTCCGCCACCGGAAAGTGGATTCAAATCTGTCTCTCAGTTAGGGGCTGATGTGGCCTTACCCCATATCCTAAAATTTGAACACCACAGAATTAAAAGCTTCTTGACCTCTTGGGGCTTTAAACCTCAGTTAGTCCGCCCACTGACCCCGTGGGAGTCCACTTGGAACCAGGGAAGTAGGCTATATAGACCCCTCTCCAGACACTATACCCTTCTGGACTCTAACCTAAATTCGGATTCAACTCCCCACCTTGTAAAGTGGGATTCCCTGCTTGACAAATCACTTACAGAAGAAGATTGGGAACACGCGCTTGAACGTACCAAAAAGGCCATACATTGCACCACCTTATTTGAGACTTATTACAAGTTGGTGGCTCATTGGTATTATGTGCTTACTAGGTTGGCTAAAATATTTACTAGCGCATCCCTGTATTGTTGGAGAGGTTGTGGTCAGAGAGGGGATTCTCTACACATCTGGTGGGAATGCCCCAAAATTCACTCCTTATGGACTACATGTTTTAGGGTCCTTTCCAAATTGGGAGTCTCATTACGTAGCTCTCCCGCAGTTGCCCTGCTACACATAGGTATCCACTCTATTCCTAAGCATCATGCTTACATCAGTATATATCTTTTCATGTCCATTAAACATCTAATAGCTTGTGATTGGAAATCAGAGTCCCCACCTAGCTGGACAAGAGTCTGCTCCTATATGGCCTACTTATATACTATGGAAAAAGACATATTTTATAAATTGGGTAACTCCGACCTCTTTGAGCTTACATGGGCTGACTGGAAAGACGCATATGACACAACCTGGAAACCTAATCTTCTCTCTCCTTGTTAGCTTCTCCCGGGGGGGCATAGGGTTTGATTTGGGGATAGACCTGTTTAGATCCGGATGGCTTACACGATACGCCCACTCATGACTAACGATATACCCCTCCTCCCTCTCCCTCCCCCCCCCCCATCTCACTTCTAGACTCCTGTCCTCTCCCCTCTTCTTCTGGTCAAGAGACCTCTGTGTCTCCCTCATCCGTGCTATAAGGTACCATTATAGATTATGGCTAATTTATGTGCTTTTGGTATCGTCTTGAACAGAGTTCCATCCATTTTAAAGTGTGTAACATTATATTGTTCTGAGGACGATTTGTGTCCTCACACTGCTTTTTCTTTTTTTTGTCTCTTTCTTTTAATCTTATTGACATATTCTCATTTGTAACTATGATAAGTTCAATAAAGCTCTTTGAAAAACTTAAAAAAAAGAAAAAAAAAAAAAAAGAAAGATATTTTACCTCAAAGTGTCCTAAGTATTAACATCTCATTGAAAAGGACTTTAAGCAACAAATTAGTATGTCTGTCCCGGGACAGGCAAGGGAGGGAGCTTTGTGCACACTCATCTTATTTCCCTATTCAGTTTAAGGAAGTTGACTATAAAATCTCATGAGAGTTAAGTGAAATCTCTTGAGATCACAGTAAAAGAGTTCATGACCTCAGCACTGTTGATGCTGATTGGCTGCTGTTCATTTTTTCCTTTTTTTTTAAACCTGCAGCTGGACAGCAGCTGAAGTAAAACTTTTTACACAGAACTTACTCTGCTGAGCTGAGGAAATTGTAAGGTAAAAAAATCTTCCTTTTTTACATAGAGATGGTAAGGTGATATTTTCCTGTCAGCTTTTTATTGTTATGCTGCATTAGTTTCAAGTGATTTAGCATATAAGTAGTATGTCTCTTTAAGGCTGGAGGAAATGAGATTTAATCTCCTGCAACGGAACAAATGTTTCACTGTAAAAGCAATGAAATTGTAGAACTCATTACCAAAGGAGGTAGTGAATGCCAATACCATAGATACATTTAAAAATGGTTTGGATACATGTATGGCTAGAAACAGAATTAATGGATATGATTGTTTGTATTAAATGTTTCCCCTTTTAGTGGGATTAATTTAAGCTCAACTGGAGCTTTTTTGTAAGTATATTAGATTTGTATAGGTTGAACTTGATAGACTTTGGTCTTTTTTCAACCTCATCTACTATGCTACTTTGTTACTGTTACTACTGCACAATATAGAAACTGGTGCAGGAGGATATTTGCAGCTTAAGACTTTAAGATGACTAAGGTGTAGACTGTCCCTTTAACCTCGGCTAACAGTCAGCTAGATTACGAGTTTTGAGCGCTTTTGGGGAAATTAACGACCGCCATAAAAGCGGCAGTATTTCACCTCCCTATAGCGCTGCTATTACAGATTAAAAAAAAGCAGGCTTTTGCGGGCGATATGGTGGTGTTGAGCTCCATACTTCACCCAAATACAAGTGCTGCTTTGACGTGCTCGTGCACTATTTCCCCATAGACATCAATGGGGAGAGCCGGCAAAAAAAAAGCCTAACACCTGCGATCGCGGAAACAAAAGCTCCGTAACGCAGCCCCATTGATGCCTATGGTGAAAGAAAAAGTTATGTTTAAACACCCTAACATAAAAAAACACATCTAAACACCCCTAATCTGCCGCCCCCAATGTCGCCGCCACTATACTAAAAATATTAACCCCTAAACCTGATCCTAACCCTAACACACCCTAACTTAAATATAATTAAAATAAATCTAAGTAAAACTTACAATTATTATCTAAATAATTCCTATTTAAAACTAAATACATACTTACCTATAAAATAAAACCTAAGCTAGCTACAAAATAACTAATAGTTATATTGTATCTATCTTAGGTTTTATTTTTATTTCACAGGTAAGTTTGTATTTATTTTAACTAGGTAGACTAGTTAGTAAATAGTTATTAACTATTTACTAGCTACCTATTTAAAATAAATAGAAAGTTATCTGTAAAATAAAACGTAACCTGCCGTACACTAAAACCTAACATTACAATAAAATAAAATAAATTAAATTAATAAAGTACAATTATCTAAATTACAACAAAAAAAAACCACTAAATTACACAAAATAAAAAATTAAATTATCAAAAATAAAAATGAATTACTCCTAATCTAATAGCCCTATCAAAATAAAAAAGCCCCCCAAAATAAAAAAAAACCTAGCCTACACTAAACTGCCAATGGCCCTTAAAAGGGCCTTTTGCGGGGCATTGCCCCAAAGATAACAGCTCTTTTACCTGTAAAAAAAAAAATACAAACACCCCCCAACAGTAAAACCCACACAACCAAACCCCCCAAATAAAATTCTATCTTAATAAACCTAAGCTAACCATTGCCCTGAAAAGGGCATTTGGATAGGCATTGCCATTAAAAGGGCATTTAGCTCTTTTATGGTGCCCAAACCCTAAGCTAAAAATAAAACCCACCCAATAAACCCTTAAAAAAACCCTAATACTAACCCCCAACGATCCACTTACAGTTTTCGAAGACCGGACATCCATCCTCATCCAGACGGCAGAAGTCTTCATCCAAACGGGCAGAAGTCCTCATCGAAGCCGGCAGAAGTCTTCATCAAAGCGGGCAGAAGTCTTCATCCAAGGGGGCAGAAGTCTTCATCCAGATGGCACCTTCTATCTTCATCCATGCGGCGTGGAGCGGGTCCATCTTCAAGACATCCAGCGCGGAGCATCCTCTTCTTCCGATCGTCGCTAGAAAAACAAAATTTATGCTTACCTGATAAATTTATTTCTCTTGTGGTGTATCCAGTCCACGGATCATCCATTACTTGTGGGATATTCTCCTTCCCAACAGGAAGCTGCAAGAGGATCACCCACAGCAGAGCTGTCTATATAGCTCCTCCCCTAACTGCCAACCCCCAGTCATTCAACCGAAGACAAGCAAGAGGAAGAAGAAACTATAGGGTGCAGTGGTGACTGTAGTTTAAAAATAAAAAACACCTGCCTTAAAATGACAGGGCAGGCCATGGACTGGATACACCACAAGAGAAATAAATTTATCAGGTAAGCATAAATTTTGTTTTCTCTTGTAAGGTGTATCCAGTCCACGGATCATCCATTACTTGTGGGATACCAATACCAAAGCTATAGGACACGGATGAAGGGAGGGACAAGGCAGGCGCTTAAACGGAAGGCACCACTGCCTGTAAGACCTTTCTCCCAAAAATAGCCTCCGAAGAAGCAAAAGTATCAAATTTATAGAATTTAGAAAAAGTATGAAGCGAAGACCAAGTCGCCGCCTTACAAATCTGTTCAACAGAAGCCTCATTCTTAAAAGCCCATGTGGAAGCTACCGCTCTAGTAGAATGAGCTGTAATTCTTTCAGGAGGCTGCTGGCCAGCAGTCTCATAAGCTAAGCGGATTAGACTCCTTAGCCAAAAAGAAAGAGAAGTTGCCGAAGCCTTTTGGCCTCTCCTCTGTCCAGAGTAGACAACAAACAATGCAGATGCTTGACGAAAATCTTTAGTAGCTTGTAAATAAAACTTTAAAGCACGAACCATGTCAAGATTGTGTAATAGACGTTCCTTCTTTGAAGAAGGATTAGGACACAGTGACGGAACAACAATCTCCTGATTGATATTTTTATTAGATACCACCTTAGGAAGAAAACCAGGTTTGGTACGTAACACTACCTTATCTGCATGGAAAATGAGATAAGGGGAATCACATTGTAAAGCAAATAACTCCGAAACTCTTCGAGCCGAGGAGATAGCTACTAAAAACAGAACTTTCCAAGATAAGAGCTTAACATCTATGGAATGCAAAGGTTCAAACGGAACCCCTTGAAAAACTTTAAGAACTAAATTTAAACTCCATGGCGGAGCAACAGGTTTAAACACAGGCTTGATTCTAACCAGAGCCTGACAAAACGCCTGAACATCTGGAACCTCAGCCAGACGTTTCTGAAAAAGAATAGACAGAGCAGAAATCTGTCCCTTTAAGGAACTAGCTGACAAACCCTTCTCCAATCCTTCTTGGAGAAAGGATAATATCCTAGGAATCCTGACTTTACTCCATGAGTAACCCTTGGATTCACACCAATGAAGATATTTACACCATATCTTATGATAGATTTTCCTGGTGACAGGCTTTCGCGCCTGTATTAAGGTATCAATGCCCGACTCGGAGAAACCACGCTTTGATAAAATCAAGCGTTCAATCTCCAAGCAGTCAGACGCAGAGAAATTAGATTTGGATGGTTGAAAGGACCCTGAAGTAGAAGGTCCTGTCTCAGCGGCAGAGTCCATGGTGGAAAAGACGACATGTCCACCAGATCTGTATACCAAGTCCTGCGTGGCCACGCAGGTGCTATCAAAATCACCAAAGCTCTCTCCTGCTTGATCTTGGCAATCAAACGAGGGAGCAGTGGAAACGGTGGAAACACATAAGCCAGGTTGAAGGACCAAGGCGCTGCTAGAGCATCTATCAGTGCTGCCTTGGGATCCCTGGACCTGGATCCGTAACAAGGAAGCTTGGCGTTCTGACGAGACGCCATGAGATCCAGTTCTGGTTTGCCCCAAAGTTGAATCAACTGTGCAAATACCTCCGGATGGAGTTCCCACTCCCCCGGATGAAAAGTCTGTCGACTTAGAAAATCTGCCTCCCAGTTCTCTACTCCTGGGATATGGATAGCTGATAGATGGCAAGAGTGAACCTCTGCCCATAGAATTATCTTTGAAACCTCCAACATTGCTAGGGAACTCCTTGTTCCCCCTTGATGGTTGATGTAAGCTACAGTCGTGATGTTGTCCGACTGAAATCTGATGAACCTGACCGCAGCAAGCTGAGGCCAAGCCTGAAGAGCATTGAATATCGCTCTTAGTTCCAGAATGTTTATCGGAAGGAGTGCCTCCTCCTGAGTCCACGAACCCTGAGCCTTCAGGGAGTTCCAGACTGCACCCCAGCCCAGAAGGCTGGCATCTGTTGTTACTATTGTCCAATCTGGCCTGTGGAAGGTCATACCTTTGGACAGATGGACCCGAGATAGCCACCAGAGAAGAGAATCCCTGGTCTCTTGATCCAGATTTAGTAGAGGGGACAAATCTGTGTAATCCCCATTCCACTGACTGAGCATGCAGAGTTGCAGCGGTCTGAGATGTAGGCGGGCAAACGGCACTATGTCCATTGCCGCTACCATTAATCCGATTACTTCCATACACTGAGCCACTGAAGGGTGAGAAGTAGAATAAAGAACACGGCAGGAATTTAGAAGTTTTGACAACCTGGCCTCTGTCAGGTAAATCTTCATTTCTACAGAATCTATCAGAGTTCCCAGGAAGGAAACTCTTGTGAGAGGGGATAGAGAACTCTTTTCTTCGTTCACTTTCCACCCATGAGACCTCAGGAATGCCAGAACAATGTCCGTATGGGACTTGGCAATTTGAAAATTCGACGCCTGTTTCAGAATGTCGTCTAGGTAAGGTAATGTCGTCTAGGACCGCCAGAAGTGACCCCAGAACCTTCATAAAGATTCTTGGTGCCGTAGCTAACCCAAAGGGAAGAGCCACAAACTGGTAATGCCTGTCTAGGAAGGCGAACCTGAGAAACCGATGATGATCTCTGTGTATCGGAATGTGAAGATAAGCATCCTTTAAGTCCACGGTAGTCATATATTCACCCTCCTGGATCATAGGTAGGATGGTTCGAATAGTCTCCATCTTGAAGGATGGGACCCTGAGAAATTTGTTTAGGATCTTGAGATCTAAGATTGGTCTGAAGGTTCCCTCTTTCTTGGGAACCACAAACAGATTTGAATAGAAGCCTTGCCCCTGTTCCTCCTTTGGATCACTCCCATAACTAGGAGGTCTTGAACACAATGTAAGAATGCCTCTCTCTTTATCTGGTTTGCAGATAATTGTGAGAGGTGAAATCTTCCTTTTGGGGAAGAAGCTTTGAAGTCTAGAAGATATCCCTGGGACACAATTTCCAACGCCCAGGGATCCTGGACATCTCTTGCCCAAGCCTGAGCGAAGAGAGAAAGTCTGCCCCCTACTAGATCCATTACCGGATCGGGGGCTGATCTTTCATGCTGTCTTAGACGCAGCAGCAGGCTTCTTGGCCTGCTTTCCTTTGTTCCAAGCCTAGTTAGGTCTCCAGACCGGCTTGGACTGGGCAAAATTTCCCTCTTGTTTTGTATTAGAGGAAGTTGATGCTGTGCCAGTCTTGAAGTTTCGAAAGGCACGAAAATTAGTTTGTTTGGTCCTTAATTTGTTGGACCTATCCTGAGGAAGGGCATGACCTTTTCCTCCAGTAATATCAGAAATGATCTCCTTCAGTCCAGGCCCGAATAGGGTCTGCCCCTTGAAGGGAATGTTGAGAAGCTTAGACTTTGAAGTAACATCAGCTGACCAGGATTTAAGCCATAACGCCCTACGCGCTTGAATAGCAAAACCTGAGTTCTTAGCCGTTAGTTTGGTTAAATGAACAACAGCGTCAGAAACAAATGAATTGGCTAGCTTAAGAGCTTTAAGCTTGTCAAGTATATCATCCAATGGGGTTTCTACCTGTAGAGCCTCTTCCAGAGACTCAAACCAGAAGGCCGCAGCAGCAGTGACAGGGGCAATGCATGCAAGAGGCTGGAGAATAAAACCCTGTTGAATAAACATTTTCTTAAGGTAACCCTCTAACTTTTTATCCATTGGATCTAGGAAAGCACAACTCTCCTCGACGGGGATAGTTGTACGCTTAGCTAGGGTAGAGACTGCTCCCTCCACCTTAGGGACCGTTTGCCATAAGTCCCGTGTAGCGGCATCTATGGGAAACATCTTCTTAAAAACAGGAGGGGGAGAGAACGGTACACCTGGTCTATCCCATTCCTTAGTAATAATTTCTGAAAACCTCTTAGGTATTGGAAAAACATCAGTGTAAACAGGCACTGCATAGTATTTATCCAATCTACACAATTTCTCTGGGACTATAATGGTGTCACAGTCATCCAGAGTAGCTAAAACCTCTCTGAGTAACACACGGAGGTGTTCAAGCTTAAATTTAAATGTAGACATATCAGGTTGAAGCATCTTCCCTGAGTCAGAAAAATCCCCCACAGATAGAAGCTCTCCTTCCTCAGCTTCTGCATATTGTGAGGGGATATCAGACATAGCTACTAAAGCGTCAGAGTGCTCTGTATTTTTCCTAGCAACAGAGCTGTCTCGCTTTCCTTGTAACCCTGGTAGTTTGGACAATACCGCTGTAAGGGTATGATCCATAACTGCCGCCATGTCTTGTAAGGTAAACGCTATGGGCGCGCTAGATGTACTTGGCGCCTCTTGAGCGGGCGTCCCTTGAGCGGGAGTTATAGGTTCTGACACGTGGGGAGAGTTAGTCGGCATAACTTCCCCCTTGTCAGTTTCCTCTGGTGATAAATCTTTTAAAGCCAGAATATGATCTTTATAACTTATAGTAAGATCAGTGCATTTGGTACACATTCTAAGAGGGGGTTCCACAATGGCTTCTAAACATAATGAACAAAGAGTTTCCTCTATGTCAGACATGTTTAACAGACTAGTTATGAGACCAGCAAGCTTTGAAAACACTTTAATTAATGTGAAAAAGCAGAATATAAAAAACGGTACTGTGCCTTTAAGGGAAAAAAACAAAACACAAAAACTGCAAAACAGTGAAAAAAGCAGTTAACTCTATGAAATTTTAACAGTGTATGTACTAGACTAAAATAGCATTGCACCCACTTGCAAATGGATGATTAACCCCTCAGGCTCAAAAACGAAGCAAAAAAACGGTAAAAACCGTTATAACAGTCACAGGCAAACTGCCACAGCTCTACTGTGGCTCCTACCTTCCCATAAAATGACTTTTGTAGGCACAAAAACCCTTTACAGAGGTCCAATATGTCAGGGGACTCCTTCAGGGAAGCTGGATGTCTCAGAGAGTAAAAGTTACTGCGCAATTAGAGCGCGAAAATAGGCCCCTCCCACCATGCACTGAAAGTCAGAGGGCCTAAAAAACTACTCCTAGGAGTCAAATAACAGCCATGTGGAAAAACTAGGCCCCAAAGCAAGATTTATCATCCTTAGTAAAAAAACGTTCCTTATAACTCATGTAAACGTTTAACATACTAAGTCATAAGAGCAATTAACATGAAAATTACCTTTTACTGCAAGCATGATGCCAGTCATTATTAAATCACTGCAATCAGGCTTACCTCAAATATATCAGGCACTGTCAGCATTTTCTAGACTTCTTATTATCTCTATAGAAAAAAATATACTGAACATACCTCAAGTCAGTTGATTCTGCAGGCCGTTCCCCCAGCTGAAGTTTTCCCATACTCTTCAGTTATGTGTGAGAACAGCAGTGGATCTTAGTTACAACCTGCTAAGATCATCAAAAACCTCAGGCAAAACACTTCTTCTAATTTCTGCCTGAGGTAAAAACAGTACAACTCCGGTACCATTTAAAATAACGAAATTTTGATTGAAGATAAACTACACTAAGTCACCACATCTCTCTAGCTACTTCCCTTGTCAAGAGCTGCAAGAGAATGACTGGGAGTTGGCAGTTAGGGGAGGAGCTATATAGACAGCTCTGCTGTGGGTGATCCTCTTGCAACTTCCTGTTGGGAAGGAGAATATCCCACAAGTAATGGATGATCCGTGGACTGGATACACCTTACAAGAGAAATGAAGTTCACTTTAAGTGACGTCATCCAAGATGGTGTCCCTTACATTCTGATTGGCTGATAGAATTCTATAAGCCAATAGGAATTAAAGGGAAAAAATCCTATTGGCTGTTGCAATCAGCCAATAGGATTGAGCTTTCATCCTATTCATCATTAGCTGATTGGCTGTAAAATTTAAATTAGTTTACAATATATTTTTGTATGTTTTGCAATGAAGTGTGTAATTGCTATATATATTATTTATACGTTAAAGAATTTAAATTTCAATAAATAGAGTATTAGTAAAAACTATTATTTATTTGCTGCTACTAATTTGTTTTGTCCAAGTTAATGCGAAATCCAACATTTTTTGTTAATGATTCAAAGCATACTTCATTTATCAAATTTAATTTGTTCTCAAATCATTCTTTTTTTAAAGAACATAACTATGTAGATAGTGCATTTGTATCTGAAACACTATATGGTTTTTAACAATGTTATTCAATTTTAAGCACTAGATCAGCAGTAAATAGTAGATTTCCCTAATGAACAAATGCATTATAATATAAGATTCCATAGTACTTAGTCTGAACTTTTTTCTGACTAATTTCAAAGTTATGTCTATTTCCACTCCTCCTGTATCATGTGACAGCCATCAGCCAATCCCAAATGCATCTACATATATTCTGTGAATTCTTGCACATGCTCAGTTGGAGATGGTGACTCAAAAAAGTGTAAATATAAAAAGACTGTGCACATTTTGTTAATGGAAGTAAATTGGAAAGTGTTTAAAATTGCATGCTCTATCTGAATCATGAAAGTTTAATTTTGACTTGAATGTCCCTTTAAAAAAAATCTTTAAACAAAGCAGTGATACAGTGCTTCAGGCACGTGCATGCTCATGACCCGACCTACCTTGTTTTCAACATAGGATACAAAAAGAATGAAGTATATTTGATAATAGAAAGGGGAAACCAGATGTGGACTCCTTGCCCAATATGCTTAGAGGAATATTGCTGCACCTCACTGACAAGCTCCAAAGAAGGCTGAAATAATTGTCTGGGGTGGTCAAGTTCCTTTTTCAGAGCAGAATTGCCGTATTTGGGGCTGGACTGACCTTGTTAGCAGTACCGGCTCAAGATATTACCCTGCCTGGGTCCGAGAATGAAATGACAACCCCACCAGTAGTAACATTATTGATTAGAAGATCAACCTACAAGCCTGGCTACTGACTTTACTAAGCCTGCCTACCTACCTGCATACAACCAATGCTTTTGCACAATAAGTGGGGAGTTAGTTAAGGAAGAGATGCACTTGTCCAACCTTGAATGTCGCCCCTGACTAGTTCTGTATCTTTTTGTGCATGATGCTTTATGTTGCTGGGAGTCTGTGACTCCCCACATGGAGACAGAGGATAGAAGGGGTCAGGGTCTGACAGTGACTCACTCAGTCACTGAAGTGCTGCCCCTTGTTAAGTGCTGCCTGGGTCCGTTGGACCCACTTCATCCCATGGTTGAGTCAGCTTTGCTTGTTAGGGGAGGATAAGACTGTTACACTTCCTAGTAGAGCACTTCTCTTTCTATATGTAATAGAAGTAAACAGGTTTTTTTGTTTTGTTTTATTAATTGTATGGTCTAAATGAATCATGAACAAAACAAATTGGGTTTATTGTCCCTTTAAAGATTTTTCCTTCCCTTTAGTGCAAATGTAAATGTAAAAATGCAATGTAAATATTACAATTATTATCCTTTTTCCAGTATCCTGATAAAGTGGACCCACTCTTACAAGAGGAAAAAGAGAGTCTTGCGCATATGAAAAAACATACAGAAAGACAACTGCAAGAAATTGGAAGACAACTACAGGTAATAACTGTGTATATTCCCTCACTGTTACTATATACAACCACCATTGAAAGTTCCCTGTAGTACATGTAGAATTTGACGGTAGATAAGAACCAAAAGGCCTATCAAGTCTACCCATAGTTTTTGTGTTTGGAAGTTTATTCCATGAATCCACCACCCTTTCTGCAAAAAAAATATGTAATGGCTCCGAGTCCCATGGGCGTGAAACGCGTTAGATGGACTGCCTTGTTTACAGCCAGTGTATGTTTGCAGCTATTATGTTTTTATTCATTTTTTTTTTTCAATAAAGGGCATTTTTATGAGCCAAAGCTTTCTGTTTAGCCTTTCATGCCATGGCTACTTACTTGCTCTGTGAGTACAGATCCCAGACATGGAGTGCCTTGTTTAAAGTTTGTAAGAAAGAATTTAAACCTGTTCTGCTATAATCAAATTTATTGCAGCCTTCTTCATGGGAAATATGTTTGTTTGCTGCCTGTTTAATGGTATTGCTGTTTCTCAATGTCCCTTATAGTCTACTTTGTATTAACAAAAAAAAGAAAATGATGTAGACTTCATAAAAACTGATTGATAAAAGTCCACACTTTTATTAATAAAGGAACATTAAACTTGACATTTCAACCATGCATAAAATGTTTCATTATTGCAAGTGCAACATTATTGCAATATACATTCATTATTTATTTTGCTGCCTTTTGCTGTACAAATACATCTAAAATGTGTGCTGAGTTTTACTTTCTCCCAGGGAGGTTTGGGTTAATACTTTTATCCAATTTATATAAGCTTTTGTTTACTTTATCCTCCCCCCCTAAGATTCTCAGCAGTCACATGTTTGTAAAAGGTGGAGTATCAGTTTTGCATCAACAATCATGATAGAAGAATTATTCTTTGCAATAGTAACTAAGTTCAATCAGTGCTAAGCCTCTTTAAGCGAAGAGATAAGGGCAGGTTACCCCAGTCTCTCAACTGCACATGTGCAAACAGAGGCCTAGATTTAGAGTTCGGCGGTAGCCGTCAAAACCAGCGTTAGAGGCTCCTAACGCTGGTTTTGGCCGCCCGCTGGTATTTGGAGTCAGTGATTAAAGGGTCTAACGCTCACTTTACAGCCGCGACTTTTCCATACCGCAGATCCCCCTACGCCATTTGCGTAGCCTATCTTTTCAATGGGATCTTTCTAACGCCGGTATTTAGAGTCGTTTCTGCAGTGAGCGTTAGAGCTCTAACGACAAGATTCCAGCCGCCTGAAAATAGCAGGAGTTAAGAGCTTTCTGGCTAACGCCGGTTTATAAAGCTCTTAACTACTGTACCCTAAAGTACACTAACACCCATAAACTACCTATGTACCCCTAAACTGAGGTCCCCCCACATCGCCGACACTCGATTAAAAATTTTAACCCCTAATCTGCCGACCGCCACCTACGTTATACTTATGTACCCCTAATCTGCTGCCCCTAACACCGCCGACCCCTGTATTATATTTATTAACCCCTAACCTGCCCCCCACAACATCGCCGCCAGCTACTTAAAATAATTAACCCCTAATCTTCCGACCGCAAAGCGCCGCCACCTACGTTATCCCTATGTACCCCTAATCTGCTGCCCCTAACACCGCCGACCCCTATATTATATTTATTAACCCCTAATCTGCCCCCCACAACGTCGCCGACACCTGCCTACACTTATTAACCCCTAATCTGCCGAGCGGACCTGAGCGCTACTATAATAAAGTTATTAACCCCTAATCCGTCTCACTAACCCTATCATAAATAGTATTAACCCCTAATCTGCCCTCCCTAACATCGCCGACACCTACCTTCAATTATTAACCCCTAATCTTCCGATCGGAGCTCACCGCTATTCTAATAAATGTATTAACCCCTAAAGCTAAGTCTAACCCTAACACTAACACCCCCCTAACTTAAATATAATTTACATCTAACGAAATAAATTAACTCTTATTAAATAACTTATTCCTATTTAAAGCTAAATACTTACCTGTAAAAAAAATCCTAATATAGCTACAATATAAATTATAATTACATTGTAGCTATTTTAGGATTAATATTTATTTTACAGGTAACTTTGTATTTATTTTAACCAGGTACAATAGCTATTAAATAGTTAAGAACTATTTAATAGCTAAAATAGTTAAAATAATAACAAATTTACCTGTAAAATAAATCCTAACCTAAGATATAATTAAACCTAACACTACCCTATCAATAAAATAATTAAATAAACCACCTACAATTACCTACAATTAACCTAACACTACACTATCAATAAATTAATTAAACACAATTGCTACAAATAAATACAATTAAATAAACTATCTAAAGTACAAAAAATAAAAAAGAACTAAGTTACAAAAAATAAAAAAATATTTACAAACATAAGAAAAATATTACAACAATTTTAAACTAATTACACCTACTCTAAGCCCCCTAATAAAATAACAAAGCCCCCCAAAATAAAAAATTCCCTACCCTATTCTAAATTAAAAAAGTTACAAGCTCTTTTACCTTACCAGCCCTGAACAGGGCCCTTTGCGGGGCATGCCCCAAGAAGTTCAGCTCTTTTGCCTGTAAAAAAAAACATACAATACCCCCCCCCCCAACATTACAACCCACCACCCACATACCCCTAATCTAACCCAAACCCCCCTTAAATAAACCTAACACTAATCCCCTGAAGATCTTCCTACCTTGTCTTCACCATCCAGGTATCACCGATCGGTCCTGGCTCCGATATCTTCATCCAACCCAAGCGGGGGCTAGACATCCACTGAAGAAGTCCAGAAGAGGGTCCAAAGTCTTCCTCCTATCTGGCAAGAAGAGGACATCCGGACCGGCAAACATCTTCTCCAAGCGGCATCTTCGATCTCCTTCCATCCGGAGCGAAGCGGCAGGATCCTGAAGACCCCCAGCGCGGAACATCCATCCGGACCGACGACTGAACGACGAATGACGGTTCCTTTAAGGGACGTCATCCAAGATGGCGTCCCTCGAATTCCGATTGGCTGATAGGATTCTATCAGCCAATCGGAATTAAGGTAGGAATTTTCTGATTGGCTGATGGAATCAGCCAATCAGAATCTAGTTCAATCCGATTGGCCGATCCAATCAGCCAATCAGATTGAGCTCGCATTCTATTGGCTGATCGGAACAGCCAATAGAATGCGAGCTCAATCTGATTGGCTGATTGGATCAGCCAATCGGATTGAACTAGATTCTGATTGGCTGATTCCATCAGCCAATCAGAAAATTCCTACCTTAATTCCGATTGGCTGATAGAATCCTATCAGCCAATCGGAATTCGAGGGACGCCATCTTGGATGACGTCCCTTAAAGGAACCGTCAGTCGTCGGTCCGGATGGATGTTCCGCGCTGGGGGTCTTCAGGATCCTGCCGCTTCGCTCCGGATGGAAGAAGATCGAAGATGCCGCTTGGAGAAGATGTTTGCCGGTCCGGATGTCCTCTTCTTGCCGGATAGGAGGAAGACTTTGGACCCTCTTCTGGACTTCTTCAGTGGATGTCTAGCCCCCGCTTGGGTTGGATGAAGATATCGGAGCCAGGACCGATCGGTGATACCTGGATGGTGAAGACAAGGTAGGAAGATCTTCAGGGGATTAGTGTTAGGTTTATTTAAGGGGGGTTTGGGTTAGATTAGGGGTATGTGGGTGGTGGGTTGTAATGTTGGGGGGGGGTATTGTATGTTTTTTTTTACAGGCAAAAGAGCTGAAATTCTTGGGGCATGCCCCGCAAAGGGCCCTGTTCAGGGCTGGTAAGGTAAAAGAGCTTGTAACTTTTTTAATTTAGAATAGGGTAGGGAATTTTTTATTTTGGGGGGCTTTGTTATTTTATTAGGGGGCTTAGAGTAGGTGTAATTAGTTTAAAATTGTTGTAATATTTTTCTTATGTTTGTAAATATTTTTTTATTTTTTGTAACTTAGTTCTTTTTTATTTTTTGTACTTTAGATAGTTTATTTAATTGTATTTATTTGTAGCAATTGTGTTTAATTAATTTATTGATAGTGTAGTGTTAGGTTAATTGTAGGTAATTGTAGGTGGTTTATTTAATTATTTTATTGATAGGGTAGTGTTAGGTTTAATTATATCTTAGGTTAGGATTTATTTTACAGGTAAATTTGTTATTATTTTAACTATTTTAGCTATTAAATAGTTCTTAACTATTTAATAGCTATTGTACCTGGTTAAAATAAATACAAAGTTACCTGTAAAATAAATATTAATCCTAAAATAGCTACAATGTAATTATAATTTATATTGTAGCTATATTAGGATTTTTTTTACAGGTAAGTATTTAGCTTTAAATAGGAATAAGTTATTTAATAAGAGTTAATTTATTTCGTTAGATGTAAATTATATTTAAGTTAGGGGGGTGTTAGTGTTAGGGTTAGACTTAGCTTTAGGGGTTAATACATTTATTAGAATAGCGGTGAGCTCCGATCGGAAGATTAGGGGTTAATAATTGAAGGTAGGTGTCGGCGATGTTAGGGAGGGCAGATTAGGGGTTAATACTATTTATGATAGGGTTAGTGAGGCGGATTAGGGGTTAATAACTTTATTATAGTAGCGCTCAGGTCCGCTCGGCAGATTAGGGGTTAATAAGTGTAGGTAGGTGTCGGCGACGTTGTGGGGTGCAGATTAGGGGTTAATAAATATAACATAGGGGTCGGCGATGTTAGGGCAGCAGATTAGGGGTACATAGGGATAACGTAGGTTGCGGCGGTTTACGGAGCGGCAGATTAGGGATTAAAAGTGTAATGCAGGGGTCAGCGATAGCGGGGGCGGCAGAATAGGGGTTAATAAGTGTAAGGTTAGGGGTGTTTAGACTCGGGGTACATGTTAGAGTGTTAGGTGCAGACGTAGGAAGTGTTTCCCCATAGGAAACAATGGGGCTGCGTTAGGAGCTGAACGCTGCTTTTTTGCAGGTGTTAGGTTTTTTTTCAGCTCGAACAGCACCATTGTTTCCTATGGGAGAATCGTGCACGAGCACGTTTTTGAGGCCGGCCGCGTCCGTAAGCAACTCTGGTATCGAGAGTTGCATTTGCGGTAAAAATGCCCTACGCTCCTTTTTTGGAGCCTAACGCAGCATTTGTTTGAACTCTCGATACCAGAGTTAAATTTATGGTGCGGCCAGAAAAAAGCCAGCGGAGCGTTAACAGCCCTTTTACCGCCGAACTCCAAATCTAGGCCAGAGTTTGTGCTATATCTGAATATTAGTTTGTGATTGGTTAGAAAGGATTCTTTTGTTCTGGGGGACAGGGAAATCAGTGAAATTAACCAATATAAAAATATACTTATTTGACAAAATAAAGTTGCAGTTTTATTTGTAAAATAATTCTCAGATATGAAGGTTCAAAAACATGTAGTTTACAATTTGTGTTTAGTTGTCCTTTAAGTAAGTACAAAAACCAAACCCAAGGCAATACAGGCATTGGGGCATATGTATCAAGCTCCGTATGGAGCTTGATGCCCCGTGTTTCTGGCGAGCCTGCAGGCTCGCCAGAAACAGCAGTTATGAAGCAGCGGTCACAAAGACCGCTGCTCCATAACCCGTCCACCTGCTCTGAGCAGGCTGACAGACATCGCCACAATACAACCCGATCGAGTACGATCGGGTTGATTGACACCCCCCTGCTGGCAGCTGATTGGCCGCGAGTCTGCAGGGGGCGGGGTTGCACCAGCAGCTCTTGTGAGCTGCTGGTGCAATGCTGAATACTGCAAGCGTATTGCTCGACGTATTCAGCGAGGTCTGGCGGACCTGATCCACAGTGTCAGATTAGGTCCGCCAGACCTTGATACATATGCCCCAAAGTATCAGACACGTTTGACTTAGTGTCCCTTTAAAGGGAAGCTTTATGCTTTGTAATTACAAGACATTTATGTGATCTTGCTATACAATTAGAAAGTTAAATTTTGACTTTAGTATCCCTTTAATCATTTCTTCCACATTTTGATCAGACCTTTTAAAGGGACATGAAACCCCCAAAAAATGTCTTTCATGATTCCAATACATCATACAATTTTAAACAACTTTCTAAATTTACTTCTATTATCTAAGTTGCTTCATTCTCTTGGTATACCTTGTTAAAAAGGATACCTAGGTAGGCTCAGGAGCTAGCTTCTGATTGGTGCCTGCACATATATGCCTCTTTTCCATTGGTTTACTGATGTGTTCAGCTAATTCCTAGTAGTGCATCGCTGCTCCTTCAATAAAGGATTCCAAGAGAATGAAGCAAATATGATAATAGAAGTAAATTGGAAAGTTGTTTAAAATTGCATTCTCTATCTGAATCCTGAAATTAAAAAATTGTGTCTCATGCCCCTTTACGTTTAACAATTTTTTTGAAAAAACAAATACTGTTAAAAACATATATAAAATATCAAAAGTGTTGTCATTTATATACACAAGATGGATGTTATATGTAGGGATGGACGAATGTGCTGAAAATGTCATTTGTTTGGTAGAATGAATAGTCCTGTGGACATTTGTTTTGGACCATCAAGTGTTGATAATAATGAAAATCCATTAAAATTCGGTAATCGTATGTTATTTCAGGTTTTCAAATGTTTTTTTTCATTTTCGAATGTTTATAATTAGATTGCATATCCCCATTCGAATTTTGAATGTAACATTCGATTTAACAAATACTATTCAGAAGTTCAATAGTTCATGTGGTAAAGAATTTAATAAACTGATAAATAAGAGATACAAATATATCAATTTGAATGTTTCTATTTTGTATATTGCGCAATTCAAATATTGAAAAATTAGAATAGAATATTACATTTTTAGAATGTTGCAAAACATTCGCTCATCCCTAGTTATATACAATTAAAAGTAATTGATTCCATCAAGTTTCGCATACATTTTTATTTTTCTTCATTAACTTGTTTGCTTTAGGGTAAACCTAAAGATGGTTCTGAGACGTTTTATTTATAATCACTGCTTTTTGCGCATTTGTATACATTCAAGTATCTTGCACTCCTCTGCAATCTCTTGCGTTCTTGTAGGTGCTACAAAAACAACGTAAGATGTTGACAGAGTATAGCAAAGAGAGAAGCCAAGTGCTGACTATCATGAGCGATAATGCCAGACCACCTCTGAAACTGAAGAACTCAGCATTTATAAACGTTCCTAGTCATGCAAAAGAAGGTAACCCATGATTATACTCAATGTCTGGTCTCACAATGTTTCACACAGTCCCAAACTGTCTGTTGATATCTCCATAGAATGTAATACTGTGGTAAAGAACGCCCATGTAATGAGTGAACGTTTAAAAAATACGCAACCTACTGATTGGCAGAAACCAGCAGATCAAGATCGATGGTATCTGAAAGATAGTATCACCAAGGCACTTCTGAAGAAGGCAAATGAAACGGCTTGCATTAAGGTAAAAGAATGTGATATTGAAGCCACAAAATTGAAAAACAGCACACTTTCTTGAAAGGGGCATGGAAAAAGACTTGCCAAGTCCAAATCAAACATGAAATCAGTATAATTCTAGCCTCCAAAATGTTAAAAGACCTTTATTTCTTTGGTTTGGGTCCAAAAAGCATAGTACAACATTTCAGGCCTGTATCCTACATGACTAAGGGCCTATTGCAGACCTGAAACATTGTACTATGCGTTTTGGACCCAAACCAAAGAAATAAAGGTCTTTTAACACTTCGGAGACTGGAATTATACTGATTTTACAAAAGGATGTGATATAACATGACATATATTACATATTGCAAAATATAATATCATTTATTCATTAAACAAGGCTCATAAGAAGATCAAAGAAACATTCTAAGAACCTAATATATAGCAACACAAATTAATTTATCATAATCGTGATGCAACATATGATCAACATATTACAACAAACGTCCACACATAATTGGCATAAATCAACCTAAAATGTTTGGGGCTAACAAAGCACCCCCTAGAACTGACCTCTGCCTCAGCATCTCTAAATGACTGTTTGTTCTGTGATAGGATGATGTGACTCTTACTCTTGGGGACATAAGGAACTTTGTCAATAAACAGAAGCAACATCTGGATGAAGTTAAGATTAGTTTACTTCTGCAAAAGGTATGAAGACAGTGGGTATATTTTGTGTGTGTATGTTTGTCTGTATACACATAGGGCTAGTTCTGCTAAAATAGAATGGCTATGAAATATCTAGTCACCAAGGTTTATACAGCTCCGTGTATAAGCTGTGTGACAAAAAACAATACTAAATATTTCATGATTCAGATAGAAAAGGAAATTTTAAACAATTTTCCAGTTTATTTCTGTTCTATAAAATGCTTCTTTCCCTTGGTGTCCTTTGTTGAAATGCATCCTTGTGTTGGCTCAGAAGAAGTTTGCAATACTTGGCGCTAGCTGCTAATTGGTGGCTGCACATATATGCCTCTTGTCATGGGCTCACCTGATGTGTTCAGCTAGCTCCTGGTAATGCATTGCTGCTCCTTTAACAAAGTAAACAAAGCACATTTTATAATAGATGTAAATTGGAAAGATGTTTAAAATTACATACTCTATCTGAATTCTGATTGGATGCTTAAAGTCCCTCTACAGTGGGAATGGCTTCTGAGAAAACTCTGAGGTAAAATATCTTCTTTTTTTTACATAGATATGTTCATGAGATATTTTCTAGTCAGCTAACACATATGTTGAATCACTTTGAGTGATTCCACATTTGGGTAACATGTCCATTTAATGAGATTTGGACCCCAATTTGCTCTAAGCATTGGTAGGGATGCTCACTGTTAAAACTGATTTTGATTGACAAATCACTAATTACCCAGTCAAAACTATCTCTTAACCAATCAGGATTGTCTTAAAAAATGATCATTTCTTTGGAACTCCGAACCAAGTCCAGAATGATGGCAATGAAGATGAGACTCTGTATCTTCTGGACAAAAGATAGATGATCCTAGAACAGGAATTTTAGCAGGAACATTAATTAGTTTTGTTTTTGTTTGGTTTTTAATTATTTATACTTTTTGGAGGGTTTAGAAGTCAAAGGGGGTCCTTACTTGTTATAGTGTACTTGGATGTTGGTCTGGTTCCTGATGTTAGAGCTGCTTTGAATGTTGGGAAGATTGCATGGGGAGGAAGTCACTTAGGTAAAGCCTTGGGTATTATGGTAATTTGTGATGGGGTGAGGAACAGTAGGGGGGTACCCTAGCTGAGCAGGACCAAGATAGCGAGAATGAGCCAGAGTAGCGGAGCTAGGCCTGCTAGGCGCCGAGAGGAGACAGAGCCCAATCAGGGTCCTGAGCAAAGATTAGGAAAGGGCAACATTTTTACACTGACACAAATGTATTCAAATTTATGCAAATTAATATGGTAGTCTTCCTGCCCTGTCCCCACCAGGCCCCCCAACCTCCAGGGTCAGTACCCCTAATGTCAAGGGCTAGAGACAGTGCCCCCTAGCTCCAGGGCCAGACCCCACATTCCATTGCCCTCAAAGCGACAGACCCCCCAAAAGGCCCCCCGCATACTTGAGGGCCTCTGAGCAACAAATCCCACATACAGACACAAGGCTCCCACTCTGGCGCCAGGACCCCCACTTAACCCATACTTAACTGCTTAGTTACTGATAGGACAGCTGTCAACCCTAGCTTAAGAAGCACATTAGGAGCCATGGAGATACCATTTGTGGGCACCCTTAAATGTTTGGCCCTCTATCCAGGTCCTATGTGCATTTGCACTATTGGGAAGCAAACAAATGTGAATTTGGCAACCGTCAGTAGCATTCGGCTATTGTCAGAGCCGGATTTTTTCTTGTTAAAGTACAACACACTAAGATCTGGATTTGCACTTTCACAAGAAGAAATCCGGCTCTGAAAATAGCTGAATGCCGCTGACAGTTGCCTAATTTGCATTTGTTTGCTTCTGAATAGTCTGAATGCACATACCTAATAAAATGGAGGTTTGCATGGACATTGCAACAGTACGTGAATAATAGCTACTTCCATGAGATACTCTTGCTATTATTGCTTAACAACGCCCATAGATATTACAATGCAGCTTTTGGTTACTTGTAGGACCTTTAAATATAGTAGAATTGCATAATCAACAAATGCAATAGCACTTGGTCTGAATGTTACATGATCAGTAGACTGTTTCTGACAGATTTCAAAATTAACTTCAGTTTGCCAGCCACCTTTATCATGTGACAGCCATCAGCCAATCACAGACTCATATGATATACAAAGTGAGCCCATGCACATTCCCTGTAGGAGTTGGTGCCTCATAAAGCGTGCACACAAAAACACACAAATTTGGAAAGTCCCTTAAAACCGCTGCTCTATCATTAAAGTTTTAATTTTGAGGTTAGTGTCTCTAAATGGAAACAGGAATTTCATCTCTCCCAAACTGCAAAGGGGTTTAACAAATAGCTAAACTCAGCTCAGGATTGGTCATGCACAGCTTTTCCTGAGATGAACATGGCCGATGATAGGCTGCTGCACAAATATTCTGCTGCTGATTGGCTATGTGGTGCTGCAGACCAGTAATGCATTGCCGATCCATAGATGACTTTAACAATGCAATAATAAAGTGTTCTAGCACAATGAAGAATTTTATTATTGCTTTTACATGTTCCTTTGATTCTATAGCTGATGAACTCACTAACTCTCTTGTCTTCTAACATAATGATATTTTTCATAACACACAGTGTGCTGATGTCATGGTTTGATGTTATGAGGCCACACTCTGTTTTTTTAATGTCACAGGGTCCAGAGTGCAGTCAAGATCTCTCTTTACGAGAGCGTCTGGATCGTCCCTTAGTGAAGAATCTGCAGAAACATCCAGAAACTCAACTCCCTGAAGCTGCTCTCATTTTAGAAGTATGTCTAAAAGGCAATTAAGTACAGTTGAATTGTATAATCAAAAAATGTATAAGAGAAAGGGCAATGAAATAACACAGACAAATTTCAAATGAGTAGTAGATTTATTTCTGCCACATTTCAAAGTTATTTCCATTTCCCTGCCCCCTGTATCATGTGACAGCCATCAGCCTATCATAAACTAATATACGTATAAACTGTGAACTCTTGCACATGCTCAGTATGAACTAATGCCTCAGATTGTGCACATTATGATACTGGAAGTAAATTAAGTAAGAATGCCTGTCTATCTCTACTGGTTCCTTCTACATTTTTTCTGTTCACGTGTATCTGTTATCTCACTCATCTCTCATTTTGTTCCCCTCATTTTCTCAGGGTGCCTCATGCTTGCAGAAGTCATTTGAAAGAGCCCATGAAAGAGTTGGTCGCCTGGAAAACACTCGCCAAAATCTGCAGAGTGATCTGGAAAATAAGAGATGGGGAGAACGTTTAGACCGAGCGGCTGCCAGACTGCGGGAGAGGAGTGAGAAATATCGTGGAGAGAGATTGATCATCCGATCACTTAAAAACTGACCAGAAGTAGATTGACGGATGCGGTTAAACCAGGCAACCAATGCATGCTAAATAAAAATACTGAAATATTCTTCAAACAGAGCTGGCGGTGTATTTACTATTGTGGGACCATAGGCCCTGTGAAATCTGCTGTCCTCCAAATCCCTCACCCCAACAATTTTACCTCATATTCACATCATATATTTAAAATAACTCGAGGTCAGGGACATACAGATGAGTCATGCATTCATATTAGAAAAACAGGGATCATTAAAGGGACATGAAATCCAAACTTTTTATTTCATTATTCAGACAGAGCATGCAATTTTAAACAACACTTACTTATATTATACATAAAGCCATTCATCCGGCCTGTAAGTAACCAGGTCTTTACATGTCACCAAAACACGTATCATTTACATGTCACCAAAACATTTATTAGATTTCATATCCTCTGTTCACTCCTAAAATGATGCATAATCTTCTCAATGTCCCCAGAGAATACTTTCCAACTTTAACAGCTTAGATGTTGAGCCTGGGAGGCTAAAAATCAGTTTGGCTAGGTGTAGAAGGAGCCTAGGCTAGTTCATAGGTGGGGTGTGGGCAATTTTTGGGCATTGCTGGTTGTTTGGGGGTGGGGTTAGGCATTTCTGGGGGTGGTTTAGGGAAATTTAAAGGCTAGGTAACATGGCAAAAATGACTATGGTACATAGCCCCTAAACTGTGGCAATGACACAAATATCGAATTATTACGATCTCTGGAGATGACAAATGTATTGAGCTGGCCACAAAACCAGAGAATGACTTCATATGGGGAGAATCCAAAAAGTTAAAGGGACAGTCTAGTCACAATTAAACCTTCATGATTCAGATAGGGAGTGCGATTTTAAACAACTTTACAATTTACTTTTATCATCAAATTTGGTATTCTTTGTTGAAAGCTAACCCTAGGTGTAGGCTTGTATGCTAATTCCTAAGCCCCTGAAGTCCACCTCTTATCCCACTACCTTAACTACACAATACAAAATTGTGGTTAGATACTCCAAACATTTAATTTGTGGAACGTGGAAGGACACATTAGCCTCGGTATTGTGTATAATCTATTGCAAACACTATAGACTTAACCCAGACCACAGTGTTGCCCAACAATGATAATACACCTATAATTTTACATAAGCCTAGTTTGCATTGGTGTTGTAAACTGTGTTAACTAGTGGTAACAAGTATCTCCAGTTTGCAACAGAAACTAGGACATACCTCAAAAAATAATTCTGACTGCAGATGAACAATTGAAAATTATTGGCTGAATTTGGAACGGCACCAAGTGTTATCACTGTAGATTGAACATAGAAATATTTAAGCGCTTTAAACTCAAATTGAAGCTCCCGATAACATATATAAATACTAAGCTCTAAATCACTTGAAAGTTCTCTAGCGTTCTCTGTGAGTAGTTACTCAACAGATAATCTTTTAACTTTTATCTGCATAGTGAGAAAAACAGCCATCACCAGTAGACATGTGCGTTTCGTTTTGTTCCGAATCAAAATTCGGACGAATTCGCCAAATTCGTATCAGTTCGAAATTTCCGAATTACCCTAGCAACGAAACTAAACTAATCCAAATGTATTTGTAACAATTAAATCCGAATTAGTTTGGATTTATTTGTTACATTTAAATGGCCATGGACTAATCACAATTCAGTATATAAATTAAATTTATAATCACAATTCAATATAAAAATAAAATTAAGTGAAATTTATTGAGATAGAACAGTGAAATAATTAAGTTTGTGTAACTTGGAACCATCTGAATCAACATAACACATACTGAACTTCCGAATTTACGAATCGAATCCAAAACGAATACATCCAAATTTATTCAAATCCAAAATGAATACATTCGAATGTATCCGAATTTGAATCGATCCAGAACGAAATTCGAAAAAATCAGAATTGGTCCGAAACAAACTGAAACTTATTTTTCCGCTGCGCACATGTCTAATCACAAGTGCTGAGATCACACTTTGCTTTACTGTGATCTCTGGAAAATTTCTTGGATTTCACCATAATATCTTGAGATTTCATATTTCCTTAAAATTAAAAGGGAAAAATGTGACTGTGTGCAAAGGACAGATGCAAGTCCTAGGACTAGCATTCTGATAGGCCGCTTAAAGTCCCTTTACAATGGGATGTGGCTTCTGAGGAAATTGTGAGGTAAATTATCTTCCTTTTTTTACACAGCGATGTTTGTGTAATATTTTCTACTCAGCGTTTAAAGATATGCTGAATCACTTTGCATTTGGGTAACGTTCTTTTACATCCAGAAAGAGTTAATTCCAACTTGGCCCATAAAATTATTCCAATAGCCTTAAAAGCTACAATCTTGTGAATTATTGAAAGAATAGCAAATCATATGAATGAAGTATCTAATTCCTGACATGTGACAAATGTAAAGGATCTCCAAAAATATAAATATACAGTATATCAGTAATCTGATAGCTGTAAATAGCCTTTTTCATATGATGTTTTGAAAGAGAAAAGAATGGTGCACTATTTTCTATACAAATGTGCCGCCAAAAAGGAAAGTACTCACATGATCAATATAAAAAGTTAAACTGTTTATTCAGTTCCTCCTTCCAATATATCATCTCACAATCTTGGATGTGGAAGAAACTCAGGAACACAAATTTAGAATACAAATCTGCTTTAATAAAAGATTAAAAATGCTCTATTGTTCTTAAAGGGATAGTAAACCCATTTTTTTCTTTCAAGATTCAGATAGAGCAGCAATTTTAAGCAACTTTCTAATATACTCCTATTATCAATTTTTAGCCACCAATCAGCAAGCCACCAATATATTTAGCCACCAATCAGCAAGCGTAACCCAGGTGCTGAACCTAAAATGGGCCGGCTTCTAAGCTTCACATTCTTGCTTTATAAATAAAGATAGCAAGGGAATGAAGAAAAAATGATAACAGAAGTAAATTAGAAAGTTGATTAAAATTGCTGCTGTATCTGAATCATGAAAGAAAAAAAAAATGGGTTTACTATCCCTTTAAGAGACATAACTCCCCAAATGTTTATTTCATGATTTAGATAGAACTTATCATTTTTAACACCTTTCCAATTTTCTTCCATAATTGAATTTGATTCAGTCTCTTGGTATCCTTTGTTGTAGAAGCAATGCACTACTGAGAAATAGCTAAATACAATGGGGCCTATCTATCAAGCTGCTCCATAACCCTGTCCGCCTGCTCTGAGCAGGCGGACAGACATCGCCGCAATTCAACCCGATCGAATACGATCGGGTTAATTGACACCCCCTGCTGGCAGCCAATTGGCCGCGATTCTGCAGGGGGCGGCGTTGCACCAGCAGCTCTTGTGAGCTGCTGGTGCAATGCTGAATATGGAGAGCGTTTTGCTCTCCGTATTCAGCGAGGTCTAGCGGACCTGATCCGCACTGTCGGATCAGGTCCGCCAGACTTTGTTAAATAGAGGCCAATGGGTGAACCAATGACTAGGAGCATATATGTGCAGCCACCAATCATTAGCCAACTCCCAGTAGTGCATTGCTGCTAATGAGCCTACCTAAGTATGTTTTTTGACACCAACTAAAATGACACAGTTCTTGGACTGGAAGCAACTTTTGTTCAGAGGAGGAAACCACTGTCATTGCTATAGTTTAAAGGGACATAAAGTAATTTTTTTCCTTTTTTATGATTCAGACAGAGCATACAATTTTAAACAACTTTCCAATTTACTTCTGTTATCATGTTTTTTTGTTGACATGTTATCCTTTGTTGAAAAGCTTCAAGGTAAGTTCAGGAGTGTGCACGTCTGCTGCACTATATGACAGCAGTTTTGCAACAATGTTATACATTAGCAAGAGCACTAGATGGCAGCACTATTTCCTGTCATGTAGTACTAATGTTATACATTAGCAAGAGCACTAGAGGGCAGCACTATTTCCTGTCATGTAGTACTAATGTTATACATTAGCAAGAGCACTAGATGGCAGCACTATTTCCTGTCATGTAGTTCTGTTATACATTAGCAAGAGCACTAGATGGCAGCACTATTTCCTGTCATGTAGTACTAATGTTATACATTAGCAAGAGCACTAGATGGCAGCACTATTTCCTGTCATGTAGTTCTAATGCTATACATTAGCATGAGCACTAGATGGCAGCACTATTTCCTGTCATGTAGTTCTAATGCTATACATTAGCAAGAGCACTAGATGGCAGTACTATTTCTTGTCATGTAGTACTAATGTTATACATTAGCAAGAGCACTAGATGGTAGCACTATCTCCTGTCATGTAGTACTAATGTTATACATTAGCAAGAGCACTAGATGGCAGCACTATTTCCTGTCATGTAGTACTAATGTTATACATTAGCAAGAGCAGTAGATGGCAGCACCATTTCCTGTCATGTAGTACTAATGTTATACATTAGCAAGAGCACTAGAGGGCAGCACTATTTCCTGTCATGTAGTACTAATGTTATACATTAGCAAGAGCACTAGATGGCAGCACTATTTCCTGTCATGTAGTTCTGTTATACATTAGCAAGAGCACTAGATGGCAGCACTATTTCCTGTCATGTAGTACTAATGTTATACATTAGCAAGAGCACTAGATGGCAGCACTATTTCCTGTCATGTAGTTCTAATGCTATACATTAGCAAGAGCACTAGATGGCAGCACTATTTCCTGTCATGTAGTTCTAATGCTATACATTAGCAAGAGCACTAGATGGCAGTACTATTTCTTGTCATGTAGTACTAATGTTATACATTAGCAAGAGCACTAGATGGTAGCACTATCTCCTGTCATGTAGTACTAATGTTATACATTAGCAAGAGCACTAGATGTCAGCACTATTTCCTGTCATGTAGTACTAATGTTATACATTAGCAAGAGCAGTAGATGGCAGCACTATTTCCTGTCATGTAATACTAATGTTATACATTAGCAAGAACACTAGATGGCAGCACTATTTCCTGTCATGTAGTACTAATGTTATACATTAGCAAGAGCACTAGATGGCAGCACTATTTCCTGTCATGTAGTACTAATGTTATACATTAGCAAGAGCACTAGAGGGCAGCACTATTTCCTGTCATGTAGTACTAATGTTATACATTAGCAAGAGCACTAGATGGCAGAATTATTCCCTGTCATGTAGTACTAATGTTATACATTAGCAAGAGCACTAGATGGCAGCACTATTTCCTGTCATGTAGTACTAATGTTATACATTAGCAAGAGCATTAGATGGCCGCACTATTTCCTGTCATGTAGTACTAATGTTATACATTAACAAGAGCACTAGAGGTCAGCACTATTTCCTGTCATGTAGTACTAATGTTATACATTAGCAAGAGCACTAGAGGGCAGCACTATTTCCTGTTATGTAGTACTAATGTTATACATTAGCAAGAGCACTAGAGGGCAGCACTATTTCCTGTCATGTAGTACTAATGTTATACATTAGCAAGAGCACTAGGTGGCAGCACTATTTCCTGTCATGTAGTACTAATGTTATACATTAGCAAGAGCACTAGAGGGCAGCACTATTTCCTGTTATGTAGTACTAATGTTATACATAAGCAAGAGCACTAGATGGCAGCACTATTTCCTGTTATGTAGTAATAATGTTATACATTAGCAAGAGCACTAGAGGGCAGCACTATTTCCTGTCATGTAGTACTAATGTTATACATTAGCATGAGCACTAGAGGGCAGCACTATTTCCTGTCATGTAGTACTAATGTTATACATTAGCAAGAGCACTAGATGGCAGCACTATTTCCTGTCATGTAGTACTAATGTTATACATTAGCAAGAGCACTAGATGGCAGCACTATTTCCTGTCATGTAGTACTAATGTTATACATTAGCAAGAGCACTAGATGGTAGCACTATTTCCTGTCATGTAGTACTAATGTTATAAATTAGCAAGAGCACTAGATGGCAGCACTATTTCCTGTTATGTAGTACTAATATTATACATTAGCAAGAGCACTAGAGGTCAGCACTATTTCCTGTCATGTAGTACTAATGTTATACATTAGCAAGAGCACTAGAGGGCAGCACTATCTCCTGTCATGTAGTACTAATGTTATACACTAGCAAGAGCACTAGATGGCAGCACTATTTCCTGTCATGTAGTACTAATGTTATACATTAGCAAGAGAACTAGATGGCAGCACTATTTCCTGTCATGTAGTACTAATGTTATACATTAGCAAGAGCACTAGAGTGCAGCACTATTTCCTGTCATGTAGTACTAATGTTATACATTAGCAAGAGCACTAGATGGCAGCACTATTTCCTGTCATGTAGTACTAATGTTATACATTAACAAGAGCACTAGATGGCAGCACTATTTCCTGTCATGTAGTACTAATGTTATACATTAGCAAGAGCACTAGAGGGCAGCACTATGTCCTGTCATGTAGTACTAATGTTATACATTAGCAAGAGCACTAGGTGGCAGCACTATTTCCTGTCATGTAGTACTAATGTTATACATTAACAAGAGCACTAGATGGCAGCACTATTTCCTGTCATGTAGTACTAATGTTATACAGTAGCAAGAGCACTAGGTGGCAGCACTATTTCCTGTCATGTAGTACTAATGTTATACATTAGCAAGAGCACTAGAGGGCAGCACTATTTCCTGTCATGTAGTACTAATGTTATACATTAGCAAGAGCACTAGATGGCAGCACTATTTCATGTCATGTAGTACTAATGTTATACATTAGCAAGAGCACTAGATGGCAGCACTATTTCCTGTCATGTAGTACTAATGTTATACATTAGCAAGAGCACTAGATGGCAGCATTATTTCCTGTCATGTAGTACTAATGTTATACATTAGCAAGAGCACTAGATGGCAGCACTATTTCCTGTCATGTAGTACTAATGTTATACATTAACAAGAGCACTAGATGGCAGCACTATTTCCTGTCATGTAGTACTAATGTTATACATTAGCAAGAGCACTAGAGGGCAGCACTATGTCCTGTCATGTAGTACTAATGTTATACATTAGCAAGAGCACTAGGTGGCAGCACTATTTCCTGTCATGTAGTACTAATGTTATACATTAACAAGAGCACTAGATGGCAGCACTATTTCCTGTCATGTAGTACTAATGTTATACAGTAGCAAGAGCACTAGGTGGCAGCACTATTTCCTGTCATGTAGTACTAATGTTATACATTAGCAAGAGCACTAGAGGGTAGCACTATTTCCTGTCATGTAGTACTAATGTTATACATTAGCAAGAGCACTAGATGGCAGCACTATTTCCTGTCATGTAGTACTAATGTTATACATTAGCAAGAGCACTAGATGGCAGCACTATTTCCTGTCATGTAGTACTAATGTTATACATTAGCAAGAGCACTAGATGGTAGCACTATTTCCTGTCATGTAGTACTAATGTTATAAATTAGCAAGAGCACTAGATGGCAGCACTATTTCCTGTTATGTAGTACTAATATTATACATTAGCAAGAGCACTAGAGGTCAGCACTATTTCCTGTCATGTAGTACTAATGTTATACATTAGCAAGAGCACTAGAGGGCAGCACTATCTCCTGTCATGTAGTACTAATGTTATACACTAGCAAGAGCACTAGATGGCAGCACTATTTCCTGTCATGTAGTACTAATGTTATACATTAGCAAGAGCACTAGATGGCAGCACTATTTCCTGTCATGTAGTACTAATGTTATACATTAGCAAGAGCACTAGATGGCAGCACTATTTCCTGTCATGTAGTACTAATGTTATACATTAGCAAGAGCACTAGATGGCAGCACTATTTCCTGTCATGTAGTACTAATGTTATACATTAACAAGAGCACTAGATGGCAGCACTATTTCCTGTCATGTAGTACTAATGTTATACATTAGCAAGAGCACTAGAGGGCAGCACTATGTCCTGTCATGTAGTACTAATGTTATACATTAGCAAGAGCACTAGGTGGCAGCACTATTTCCTGTCATGTAGTACTAATGTTATACATTAACAAGAGCACTAGATGGCAGCACTATTTCCTGTCATGTAGTACTAATGTTATACAGTAGCAAGAGCACTAGGTGGCAGCACTATTTCCTGTCATGTAGTACTAATGTTATACATTAGCAAGAGCACTAGAGGGCAGCACTATTTCCTGTCATGTAGTACTAATGTTATACATTAGCAAGAGCACTAGATGGCAGCACTATTTCATGTCATGTAGTACTAATGTTATACATTAGCAAGAGCACTAGATGGCAGCACTATTTCCTGTCATGTAGTACTAATGTTATACATTAGCAAGAGCACTAGATGGCAGCATTATTTCCTGTCATGTAGTGTTTTAGACATGCACACTACCTATCTAGATATCTCTTCAACAAATAACAACACGAAAATGAAGCAAATTTGATAATAGAAGTAAATTGGAAACTTTTAAAAATTGTATTCTCTCTCTGAATCATGAAACTATTTGTGTTTCATGTCCCTTTAATTGTACCATTTGTGTTGTTTGTTCTTGTGATGTTTATAACTGTCTTTGTCAAATGTATCACTTATTTTCCTTCTTGGAGAACTGTTGGAAGTGGATAGGTGAGGACTGTTGCATTTGTCCAATAAAGTTAGTGTAGAGAACAGCACAGTCTCCCTGTCAATTTCATAATGCGGAACAAACTTTGCAACAAAATATTAATTAAAGGGACAGTCTAGTCAAAATTAAACTTTCGTGATTCAGATAGAACATGCAATTTTAAAAAACTTTCCAATTTACTTTTATCATCAAATTTGCTTTGTTCTCTTGGCATTCTTTGTTGAAAGCTAAACCTAGGTAGGCTCATATGCTAATTTCTAAGCCTTATTTCAATGCATTTGACAGTTTTTCACAGCTAGAGGACGTTAGTTCATGTGTGTCATATAGATAACATTGTGCTCACGTCCGTGGAGTTATTTATGTGTCAGCACTAATTGGTTAAAATGAAAGTCTGTCAAAAGAATTAGAAAAAATTAGAGGACAGTCTGCAGAGGCTTAGATACAAGTTTATCACTGAGGTAAAAAAAAATATTAATATAACCGTGTAGGTTGTGCAAAACTGGGGAATGGGTAATAAAGGGATTATCTATCTTTTTAAACAATAAAAATTCTGGAATAAACTGTCCCTTTTTTTTCATTTGTGCAGTGTCCATTACTTCCTCAAGAGGGCTGTGGTCACTGCATGAAGGTAAAGGAGTAGTTTTCACTTTGAAGTTGTCCCTTGGAAACACCTACACTAGCTCCAGTCAGTTTATTGACAATGCTCATTAGAGGACTTTTGATGCAAAAATCATGTGGCAGTAGAACTTAAGTTCTTTAATGTCATATTCCTTATTTTGCTCATTTTGCAAGAAAACATAAATTACTGTTTTTAACACCATCTGTTTCTTTTTATATTTACTTTGATTTTACATTTTTTTATTTATATTTTATTAAAGGAGTACTGTTTAATTACCGTTTAATAAGTGTGGCAACTAAAATTATTTCTCATTATGTATCCTCAACGGTCTATTGTTAGCTACACAGTACACTGTGTTATTGGAAGGACATTAATGACATGAATAATCTTTTAGAATATACATATCAGTGGCAGTTCTACAAGGGGAGTGAATGGGGTGCAAAAGCACCCCCTGTTGTACTGAAAAGAAGGGACAAACAGCTTTACCCTATTGATGTTACTTATTATTTAGCTAAGCCCTCGGACTAGCTAGGCATATCTCTAATCACCTTGTCAACCAGCTCTACCATGGAACATCTGTAACCCTGCCCACTAATTCTGAATCCACCCACTAAACACCAGTATCCACACCTGCATATATATATATATATATATATATATATATATATATATATATATATATATATATATATTTATGTATTTATATATAAAGAAACATCCACAATTATTAATTATACCCCAAATAAGTATGGCCTATTAAAGGACAGATCTTATTATTATGTTTGAGGCTAATACAAGCATGCTTGCTAACATCGCTTTGAGAAAGACACAGGTAAAACGCATGTCAGGCCTTCTATGGCGTTCACCCTTGCAGTTAATTTGTTTTCTTTCACTATCTATGAAAACTGATTATATTGTGCTAGTGTCGCCGCGCATGGGCATAACATGAGGATACCCTGTATGTTTTGAATAATTGACATGTTTAAGCATTAGAGATTAGGCAGTGGCCATCCCTTTATTGGTGTACCTCAGATGCGAGAACATTGCAACAGTCGCTAATAGTTGGAAACGTAAGTATTTGCGCTTGTCACATTAATGGAGATACTTACCTGATTTACATGTTAGCTGTGTGCCGTAATATTTGTTTTCTGGATACCGGCGATTTGTAATTGAATATAAAAATAATTGGAAATGTTATACTGGACAGATAGCTTGTTGTACTAATGCACTGTTACAGAGATCTGTGGAAACCCAAGGGTTGCAGGTATGATCCTGGCAAGGTCCACTCAGCTATCATCCTTCTGAGGTCTGTAAAATGAGTAACATTAAGTTGGGTAATAATAATACCTGTTATCAGCGCTGCGAGTTGATTAAGTTAAGTGTCCACTAAAAGCTTCACAAAAATACTGGACACCTGGCAACCCTAGTCAGACTCATAGCT